>NC_058082.1:61020222-61320222 GCF_014858855.1 Bufo gargarizans
GAGTAAAAGTAGAGAGGGAAAGGATAGTTGAGGGGAGGAAAAAAAGGGGGAGGATACCAAAGTCCCAGGTCTATAAATTGTTGCATCCGCTTAGTCAAGGTTTCACAAACGCCAGTGACTTCCAAGGACTCCATAACTTCATGAATTTATCATGAGTAGGAATGAGCGAACCCGGACTGTATAGTTCGGGTTCGTACCGAATTTTGGGGTGTCCGTGACACGGACCCGAACCCGGACATTTTCGTAAAAGTCCGGGTTCGGGTTCGGTGTTCGACGCTTTCTTGGCGCTTTTTGTAAGGCTGCAAAGCAGCCAATCAACAAGCGTCATACTACTTGCCCCAAGAGGCCATCACAGCCATGCCTACTATTGGCATGGCTGTGATTGGCCAGAGCACCATGTGACCCAGCCTCTATTTAAGCTGGAGTCACATAGCGCCGCCCGTCACTCTGCTCTGATTAGCGTAGGGAGAGGTTGCGGCTGCGACAGTAGGGCGAGATTAGGCAGATTAACTCCTCCAAAGGACTTGATTAATTGATCGATCTGCAGCTGTGGATCATTGAGCTGCTGATACTCAATTGCTCACTGTTTTTAGGCTGCCCAGACCGTTTGTCAGTCACTTTTTTCTGGGGTGATCGGCGGCCATTTTGTGTCTTGTGGTGCGCCAGCACAAGCTGCGACCAAGTGCATTTAACCCTCAATGGTGTGGTTGTTTTTTGGCTAAAGCCTACATCAGGGTGAAGCTGTCACACCAAGTGCATTTAACCAGCAATAGTCTGTTTATTTTTTGGCCATATACTACATCAGGGGCAAGCTGCGCCTGTCACAGTCATTAACCCTCAATGAGGTTGTGGTTGTTTTTTTGGCCTAAAGCTCATCAGGGTGAAGCTAGGTCACACCAAGTGCATTTAACCAGCAATAGTCGTTATTTTTTGGCATTAACGACATCAGGGCCAAGCTGCGCCTGTCACCCAAGTGCATTTAACCCTAACTAGGTGTGGTTTGTTTTTTGGCTTAAGCCTACCTCAGGGTGAAGCTGTCACACCAAGTGCATTTAACCAGCAATAGTCTGTTTAATTTTTTGGCCATACACTACATCAGGGGCAAGCTGCGCCTGTCACCAAGTGCATTTAACCCTCACATGGTGTGGTTGTTTTTGGCTAAAGCCTAACATCAGGGTGAAGCTGTCACAACCAAGTGCATTTAACCAGCAATAGTCTGTTTATTTTTGGCCATATACTACATCAGGGGCAAGCTGCGCCTGTCACAAGTGCATTTAACCCTCAGTAGTGTGGGTTATAGTCTGTTTATTTTTTGGCCATATACTACATCAGGGGCAAGCTGCGCCCTGTCACCAAGTGCATTTAACCCTCAGTAGTGTGGTTGGTCAAGCTGTCACACCAAGTGCATTTAACCAGCAATAGTCTGTTATTTTTTGGCCATATACTACATCAGGGGCAAGCTGCGCCTGTCACCAAGTGCATTTAACCCTCAGTAGTGTGGTTGGTCAAGCTGTCACACCAAGTGCATTTAACCATCAATAGTGTGGTTATTTTTTGGCCATATCCCAGTCTAATTCTGTCAGTAAATCTATACCTGTCACCCAGCGCCTAAATACTAGGCCTCAAGTTTATATCCAGCTAAATCTGTCGTTACGCTGTACTGTTGTGGCTGGGCAAGTTATTTAGTGTCCGTCAAAGCACATTTTTTGTTCTGGGTTGAAATACAATTCCCAATTTAGCAATTTCCTAATTTAGTGGTTTCTGCTGTATCAGAGCTATTTGAAATCTATCCCTAAAAGGGTATATCATATTCAAGGTGCACATAGGGTCATTCAGAATAACTTCACACACACGCTACTGTGCATTTCCAAGTCTAATTCTGTCAGTAAATCCTATACCTGTCACCCAGCGCCTAAATACTAGGCCTCAAATTTATATCCCGCTAAATCTGTCGTTACTGCTGTACTGTTGTGGCTGGGCAAGTTATTTAGTGTCCGTCAAAGCACATTTTTTGTTCTGGGTTGAAATACAATTCCCAATTTAGCAATTTCATAATTTAGTGGTTTCTGCTGTATCAGAGCTATTTGAAATCTATCCCTAAAAGGGTATATAATATTCAAGGTGCACATAGGGTCATTCAGAATAACTTCACACACACTCCTATACCTGTCACCCAGCGCCTAAATACTAGGCCTCAAATTTATATTCAGCTGAATTTGAATACAATACATTGGGCCAAATAATATTTTTGTTGTTGTGGTGAACGATAACAATGAGGAAAACATCTAGTAAGGGACGCGGACGTGGACATGGTCGTGGTGGTGTTAGTGGACCCTCTGGTGCTGGGAGAGGACGTGGCCGTTCTGCCACATCCACACGTCCTAGTGTACCAACTACCTCAGGTCCCAGTAGCCGCCAGAATTTACAGCGATATATGGTGGGGCCCAATGCCGTTCTAAGGATGGTAAGGCCTGAGCAGGTACAGGCATTAGTCAATTGGGTGGCCGACAGTGGATCCAGCACGTTCACATTATCTCCCACCCAGTCTTCTGCAGAAAGCGCACAGATGGCGCCTGAAAACCAACCCCATCAGTCTGTCACATCACCCCCATGCATACCAGGGAAACTGTCTGAGCCTCAAGTTATGCAGCAGTCTCTTATGCTGTTTGAAGACTCCTGCTGGCAGGGTTTCCCAAGGGCATCCACCTAGCCCTTCCCCAGCGGTGGAAGACATAGAATGCACTGACGCACAACCACTTATGTTTCCTGATGATGAGGACATGGGAATACCACCTCAGCATGTCTCTGATGATGACGAAACACAGGTGCCAACTGCTGCGTCTTTCTGCAGTGTGCAGACTGAACAGGAGGTCAGGGATCAAGACTGGGTGGAAGACGATGCAGGGGACGATGAGGTCCTAGACCCCACATGGAATGAAGGTCGTGCCACTGACTTTCACAGTTCGGAGGAAGAGGCAGTGGTGAGACCGAGCCAACAGCGTAGCAAAAGAGGGAGCAGTGGGCAAAAGCAGAACACCCGCCGCCAAGAGACTCCGCCTGCTACTGACCGCCGCCATCTGGGACCGAGCACCCCAAAGGCAGCTTCAAGGAGTTCCCTGGCATGGCACTTCTTCAAACAATGTGCTGACGACAAGACCCGAGTGGTTTGCACGCTGTGCCATCAGAGCCTGAAGCGAGGCATTAACGTTCTGAACCTTAGCACAACCTGCATGACCAGGCACCTGCATGCAAAGCATGAACTGCAGTGGAGTAAACACCTTAAAACAAGGAAGTCACTCAGGCTCCCCCTGCTACCTCTTCTGCTGCTGCCGCCTCGGCCTCTTCTGCTGCTGCCGCCTCGGCCTCTTCCTCCGCCTCTGGAGGAACGTTGGCACCTGCCGCCCAGCAAACAGGGGATGTACCACCAACACCACCACCACCTCCGTCACCAAGCGTCTCAACCATGTCACACGGCAGCGTTCAGCTCTCCATCTCACAAACATTTGAGAGAAAGCGTAAATTCCCACCTAGCCACCCTCGATCCCTGGCCCTGAATGCCAGCATTTCTAAACTACTGGCCTATGAAATGCTGTCATTTAGGCTGGTGGACACAGACAGCTTCAAACAGCTCATGTCGCTTGCTGTCCCACAGTATGTTGTTCCCAGCCGCCACTACTTCTCCAAGAGAGCCGTGCCTTCCCTGCACAACCAAGTATCCGATAAAATCAAGTGTGCACTGCGCAACGCCATCTGTAGCAAGGTCCACCTAACCACAGATACGTGGACCAGTAAGCACGGCCAGGGACGCTATATCTCCCTAACTGCACACTGGGTAAATGTAGTGGCAGCTGGGCCCCAGGCGGAGAGCTGTTTGGCGCACGTCCTTCCGCCGCCAAGGATCGCAGGGCAACATTCTTTGCCTCCTGTTGCCACCTCCTCCTTCTCGGCTTCCTCCTCCTCTTCTTCCACCTGCTCATCCAGTCAGCCACACACCTTCACCACCAACTTCAGCACAGCCCGGGGTAAACGTCAGCAGGCCATTCTGAAACTCATATGTTTGGGGGACAGGCCCCACACCGCACAGGAGTTGTGGCGGGGTATAGAACAACAGACCGACGAGTGGTTGCTGCCGGTGAGCCTCAAGCCCGGCCTGGTGGTGTGCGATAATGGGCGAAATCTCGTTGCAGCTCTGGGACTAGCCGGTTTGACGCACATCCCTTGCCTGGCGCATGTGCTGAATTTGGTGGTGCAGAAGTTCATTCACAACTACCCCGACATGTCAGAGCTGCTGCATAAAGTGCGGGCCGTCTGTTCGCGCTTCCGGCGTTCACATCCTGCCGCTGCTCGCCTGTCTGCGCTACAGCGTAACTTCGGCCTTCCCGCTCACCGCCTCATATGCGACGTGCCCACCAGGTGGAACTCCACCTTGCACATGCTGGACAGACTGTGCGAGCAGCAGCAGGCCATAGTGGAGTTTCAGCTGCAGCACGCACGGGTCAGTCGCACTGCGGAACAGCACCACTTCACCACCAATGACTGGGCCTCCATGCGAGACCTGTGTGCCCTGTTGCGCTGTTTCGAGTACTCCACCAACATGGCCAGTGGCGATGACGCCGTTATCAGCGTTACAATACCACTTCTATGTCTCCTTGAGAAAACACTTAGGGCGATGATGGAAGAGGAGGTGGCCCAGGAGGAGGAGGAGGAGGAGGAAGAGGGGTCATTTTTAGCACTTTCAGGCCAGTCTCTTCGAAGTGACTCAGAGGGAGGTTTTTTGCAACAGCAGAGGCCAGGTACAAATGTGGCCAGCCAGGGCCCACTACTGGAGGACGAGGAGGACGAGGATGAGGAGGAGGTGGAGGAGGATGAAGCATGGTCACAGCGGGGTGGCACCCAACGCAGCTCGGGCCCATCACTGGTGCGTGGCTGGGGGGAAAGGCAGGACGATGACGATACGCCTCCCACAGAGGACAGCTTGTCCTTACCCCTGGGCAGCCTGGCACACATGAGCGACTACATGCTGCAGTGCCTGCGCAACGACAGCAGAGTTGCCCACATTTTAACGTGTGCGGACTACTGGGTTGCCACCCTGCTGGATCCACGCTACAAAGACAATGTGCCCACCTTACTTCCTGCACTGGAGCGTGATAGGAAGATGCGCGAGTACAAGCGCACGTTGGTAGACGCGCTACTGAGAGCATTCCCAAATGTCACAGGGGAACAAGTGGAAGCCCAAGGCCAAGGCAGAGGAGGAGCAAGAGGTCGCCAAGGCAGCTGTGTCACGGCCAGCTCCTCTGAGGGCAGGGTTAGCATGGCAGAGATGTGGAAAAGTTTTGTCAACACGCCACAGCTAACTGCACCACCACCTGATACGCAACGTGTTAGCAGGAGGCAACATTTCACTAACATGGTGGAACAGTACGTGTGCACACCCCTCCACGTACTGACTGATGGTTCGGCCCCATTCAACTTCTGGGTCTCTAAATTGTCCACGTGGCCAGAGCTAGCCTTTTATGCCTTGGAGGTGCTGGCCTGCCCGGCGGCCAGCGTTTTGTCTGAACGTGTATTCAGCACGGCAGGGGGCGTCATTACAGACAAACGCAGCCGCCTGTCTACAGCCAATGTGGACAAGCTGACGTTCATAAAAATGAACCAGGCATGGATCCCACAGGACCTGTCCGTCCCTTGTCCAGATTAGACATTAACTACCTCCCCTTAACCATATATTATTGTACTCCAGGGCACTTCCTCATTCAATCCTATTTTTATTTTCATTTTACCATTATATTGCGAGGCTACCCAAAGTTGAATGAACCTCTCCTCTGTCTGGGTGCCGGGGCCTAAATATATGCCAATGGACTGTTCCAATGTTGGGTGACGTGAAGCCTGATTCTCTGCTATGACATGCAGACTAATTCTCTGCTGACATGAAGCCAGATTCTCTGTTACGGGACCTCTCTCCTCTGCCTGGGTGCTGGGCCTAAATATCTGACAATGGACTGTTGCAGTGGTGGCTGACGTGAAGCCTGATTCTCTGCTATGACATGCAGACTAATTCTCTGCTGACATGAAGCCAGATTCTCTGTTACGGGACCTCTCTCCTCTGCCTGGGTGCTGGGCCTAAATATATGACAATGGACTGTTGCAGTGGTGGCTGACGTGAAGCCTGATTCTCTGCTATGACATGCAGACTGATTCTCTGCTGACATGAAGCCAGATTCTCTGTTACGGGACCTCTCTCCTCTGCCTGGGTGCTGGGCCTAAATATATGACAATGGACTGTTGCAGTGGTGGCTGACGTGAAGCCTGATTCTCTGCTATGACATGCAGACTGATTCTCTGCTGACATGAAGCCAGATTCTCTGTTACGGGACCTCTCTCCTCTGCCTGGGTGCTGGGCCTAAATATATGACAATGGACTGTTGCAGTGGTGGCTGACGTGAAGCCTGATTCTCTGCTATGACATGCAGACTGATTCTCTGCTGACATGAAGCCAGATTCTCTGTTACGGGACCTCTCTCCTCTGCCTGGGTGCTGGGCCTAAATATATGACAATGGACTGTTGCAGTGGTGGCTGACGTGAAGCCTGATTCTCTGCTATGACATGCAGACTAATTCTCTGCTGACATGAAGCCAGATTCTCTGTTACGGGACCTCTCTCCTCTGCCTGGGTGCTGGGCCTAAATATATGACAATGGACTGTTGCAGTGGTGGCTGACGTGAAGCCTGATTCTCTGCTATGACATGCAGACTGATTCTCTGCTGACATGAAGCCAGATTCTCTGTTACGGGACCTCTCTCCTCTGCCTGGGTGCTGGGCCTAAATATATGACAATGGACTGTTGCAGTGGTGGCTGACGTGAAGCCTGATTCTCTGCTATGACATGCAGACTAATTCTCTGCTGACATGAAGCCAGATTCTCTGTTACGGGACCTCTCTCCTCTGCCTGGGTGCTGGGCCTAAATATATGCCAATGGACTGTTGCAGTGGTGGCTGACGTGAAGCCTGATTCTCTGCTATGACATGCAGACTGATTCTCTGCTGACATGAAGCCAGATTCTCTGTTACGGGACCTCTCTCCTCTGCCTGGGTGCTGGGCCTAAATATATGACAATGGACTGTTGCAGTGGTGGCTGACGTGAAGCCTGATTCTCTGCTATGACATGCAGACTGATTCTCTGCTGACATGAAGCCAGATTCTCTGTTACGGGACCTCTCTCCTCTGCCTGGGTGCTGGGCCTAAATATATGACAATGGACTGTTGCAGTGGTGGCTGACGTGAAGCCTGATTCTCTGCTATGACATGCAGACTAATTCTCTGCTGACATGAAGCCAGATTCTCTGTTACGGGACCTCTCTCCTCTGCCTGGGTGCTGGGCCTAAATATATGCCAATGGACTGTTGCAGTGGTGGCTGACGTGAAGCCTGATTCTCTGCTATGACATGCAGACTGATTCTCTGCTGACATGAAGCCAGATTCTCTGTTACGGGACCTCTCTCCTCTGCCTGGGTGCTGGGCCTAAATATATGACAATGGACTGTTGCAGTGGTGGCTGACGTGAAGCCTGATTCTCTGCTATGACATGCAGACTGATTCTCTGCTGACATGAAGCCAGATTCTCTGTTACGGGACCTCTCTCCTCTGCCTGGGTGCTGGGCCTAAATATATGACAATGGACTGTTGCAGTGGTGGCTGACGTGAAGCCTGATTCTCTGCTATGACATGCAGACTGATTCTCTGCTGACATGAAGCCAGATTCTCTGTTACGGGACCTCTCTCCTCTGCCTGTGTGCTGGGCCTAAATATATGCCAATGGACTGTTGCAGTGGTGGCTGACGTGAAGCCTGATTCTCTGCTATGACATGCAGACTGATTCTCTGCTGACATGAAGCCAGATTCTCTGTTACGGGACCTCTCTCCTCTGCCTGGGTGCTGGGCCTAAATATATGACAATGGACTGTTGCAGTGGTGGCTGACGTGAAGCCTGATTCTCTGCTATGACATGCAGACTGATTCTCTGCTGACATGAAGCCAGATTCTCTGTTACGGGACCTCTCTCCTCTGCCTGGGTGCTGGGCCTAAATATATGACAATGGACTGTTGCAGTGGTGGCTGACGTGAAGCCTGATTCTCTGCTATGACATGCAGACTGATTCTCTGCTGACATGAAGCCAGATTCTCTGTTACGGGACCTCTCTCCTCTGCCTGGGTGCTGGGCCTAAATATATGCCAATGGACTGTTGCAGTGGTGGCTGACGTGAAGCCTGATTCTCTGCTATGACATGCAGACTGATTCTCTGCTGACATGAAGCCAGATTCTCTGTTACGGGACCTCTCTCCTCTGCCTGGGTGCTGGGCCTAAATATATGACAATGGACTGTTGCAGTGGTGGCTGACGTGAAGCCTGATTCTCTGCTATGACATGCAGACTAATTCTCTGCTGACATGAAGCCAGATTCTCTGTTACGGGACCTCTCTCCTCTGCCTGTGTGCTGGGCCTAAATATATGCCAATGGACTGTTGCAGTGGTGGCTGACGTGAAGCCTGATTCTCTGCTATGACATGCAGACTGATTCTCTGCTGACATGAAGCCAGATCCTCTGTTACGGGACCTCTCTCCTCTGCCTGGGTGCTGGGCCTAAATATATGACAATGGACTGTTGCAGTGGTGGCTGACGTGAAGCCTGATTCTCTGCTATGACATGCAGACTGATTCTCTGCTGACATGAAGCCAGATTCTCTGTTACGGGACCTCTCTCCTCTGCCTGGGTGCTGGGCCTAAATATATGACAATGGACTGTTGCAGTGGTGGGCTGACGTGAAGCCTGATTCTCTGCTATGACATGCAGACTGATTCTCTGCTGACATGAAGCCAGATTCTCTGTTACGGGACCTCTCTCCTCTGCCTGGGTGCTGGGCCTAAATATATGACAATGGACTGTTGCAGTGGTGGCTGACGTGAAGCCTGATTCTCTGCTATGACATGCAGACTGATTCTCTGCTGACATGAAGCCAGATTCCTCTGTTACGGGACCTCTCTCCTCTGCCTGGGTGCTGGGCCTAAATATATGCCAATGGACTGTTGCAGTGGTGGCTGACGTGAAGCCTGATTCTCTGCTATGACATGCAGACTGATTCTCTGCTGACATGAAGCCAGATTCTCTGTTACGGGACCTCTCTCCTCTGCCTGGGTGCTGGGCCTAAATATATGACAATGGACTGTTGCAGTGGTGGCTGACGTGAAGCCTGATTCTCTGCTATGACATGCAGACTGATTCTCTGCTGACATGAAGCCAGATTCTCTGTTACGGGACCTCTCTCCTCTGCCTGGGTGCTGGGCCTAAATATATGACAATGGACTGTTGCAGTGGTGGCTGACGTGAAGCCTGATTCTCTGCTATGACATGCAGACTAATTCTCTGCTGACATGAAGCCAGATTCTCTGTTACGGGACCTCTCTCCTCTGCCTGGGTGCTGGGCCTAAATATATGCCAATGGACTGTTGCAGTGGTGGCTGACGTGAAGCCTGATTCTCTGCTATGACATGCAGACTGATTCTCTGCTGACATGAAGCCAGATTCTCTGTTACGGGACCTCTCTCCTCTGCCTGGGTGCTGGGCCTAAATATCTGACAATGGACTGTTGCAGTGGTGGCTGACGTGAAGCCTGATTCTCTGCTATGACATGCAGACTAATTCTCTGCTGACATGAAGCCAGATTCTCTGTTACGGGACCTCTCTCCTCTGCCTGGGTGCTGGGCCTAAATATATGCCAATGGACTGTTGCAGTGGTGGCTGACGTGAAGCCTGATTCTCTGCTATGACATGCAGACTGATTCTCTGCTGACATGAAGCCAGATTCTCTGTTACGGGACCTCTCTCCTCTGCCTGAGTGATGGGCCTAAATATATGCCAATGGACTGTTGCACTGGTAGCTGACATGAAGCCTGATTCTCTGCTATGACATGCAGACTAATTCTCTGCTGAAATGAAGACAGATTCTCTGTTACGGGACCTCTCTCCTCTGTCTGGGTGCTGGGCCTATATATATGCTAATGGACTGTTGCAGTGGTGGCTGACGTGAAGCCTGATTCTCTACTATGACATGCAGACTGATTCTCTGCTGACATGAAGCCAGATCCTCTCTTACGGGACCTCTCTCCTCTGCCTGGGTGCTGGGCCTAAATATATGACAATGGACTGTTGCAGTGGTGGCTGACGTGAAGCCTGATTTCTCTGCTATGACATGCAGACTGAATTCTCTGCTGACATGAAGCAAGATTCCTCTGTTACGGGACCTCTCTCCTCTGCCTGTGTGCTGGGCCTAAATATATGCCAATGGACTGTTGCAGTGGTGGCTGACGTGAAGCCTGATTCTCTGCTATGACATGCAGACTGATTCTCTGCTGACATGAAGCCAGATCCTCTGTTACGGGACCTCTCTCCTCTGCCTGGGTGCTGGGCCTAAATATATGCCAATGGACTGTTGCAGTGGTGGCTGACGTGAAGCCTGATTCTCTGCTATGACATGCAGACTGATTCTCTGCTGACATGAAGCCAGATTCTCTGTTACGGGACCTCTCTCCTCTGCCTGGGTGCTGGGCCTAAATATATGCCAATGGACTGTTGCAGTGGTGGCTGACGTGAAGCCTGATTCTCTGCTATGACATGCAGACTGATTCTCTGCTGACATGAAGCCAGATCTCTGTTACGGGACCTCTCTCCTCTGCCTGGGTGCTGGGCCTAAATATATGCCAATGGACTGTTGCAGTGGTGGCTGACGTGAAGCCTGATTCTCTGCTATGACATGCAGACTGATTCTCTGCTGACATGAAGCCAGATTCTCTGTTACGGGACCTCTCTCCTCTGCCTGGGTGCTGGGCCTAAATATATGCCAATGGACTGTTGCAGTGGTGGCTGACGTGAAGCCTGATTCTCTGCTATGACATGCAGACTGATTCTCTGCTGACATGAAGCCAGATTCTCTGTTACGGGACCTCTCTCCTCTGCCTGGGTGCTGGGCCTAAATATATGCCAATGGACTGTTGCAGTGGTGGCTGACGTGAAGCCTGATTCTCTGCTATGACATGCAGACTGATTCTCTGCTGACATGAAGCCAGATCCTCTGTTACGGGACCTCTCTCCTCTGCCTGGGTGCTGGGCCTAAATATCTGACAATGGACTGTTGCAGTGGTGGCTGACGTGAAGCCTGATTCTCTGCTATGACATGCAGACTGATTCTCTGCTGACATGAAGCCAGATCTCTGTTACGGGACCTCTCTCCTCTGCCTGGGTGCTGGGCCTAAATATATGCCAATGGACTGTTGCAGTGGTGGCTGACGTGAAGCCTGATTCTCTGCTATGACATGCAGACTGATTCTCTGCTGACATGAAGCCAGATTCTCTGTTACGGGACCTCTCTCCTCTGCCTGGGTGCTGGGCCTAAATATATGCCAATGGACTGTTGCAGTGGTGGCTGACGTGAAGCCTGATTCTCTGCTATGACATGCAGACTGATTCTCTGCTGACATGAAGCCAGATTCTCTGTTACGGGACCTCTCTCCTCTGCCTGGGTGCTGGGCCTAAATATATGCCAATGGACTGTTGCAGTGGTGGCTGACGTGAAGCCTGATTCTCTGCTATGACATGCAGACTAATTCTCTGCTGACATGAAGCCAGAATCTCTGTTACGGGACCTCTCTCCTCTGCCTAGGTGCTGGGCCTAACTATCTGCCAATGGACTGTGACAGTGGTGGCTGACGTGAAGCCTGATTCTCTGCTATGACATGCAGACTGATTCTCTGCTGACATGAAGCCAGATTCTCTGTTACGGGACCTCTCTCCTCTGCCTGGGTGCCTGGGCCTAAATATCTGACAATGGACTGTTACAGTGGTGGGTGACGTGAAGCCAGATTCTCTGCTATGGGACCTCTCTCCAATTGATATTGGTTGATTTTTATTTATTTTATTTTTATTTTTATTCATTTCCCTATCCACATTTGTTTGCAGGGGATTTACCTTCATGTTGCTGCCTTTTGCAGCCCTCTAGCTCTTTCCTGGGCTTTTTTTACAGCCTTTTTAGTGCCGAAAAGTTTGGGTCCCCATTGACTTCAATGGGACGAAGTTCGGATCGGGTTCAGATCCCGAACCCGAACATTTCCGGGAAGTTCGGCCGAACTTCTCGAACCCGAACATCCAGGTGTTCGCTTAACTCTAATCATGAGTCCTATCTGATCCAGCTAGTCATTTCTACGAATCAGCATATTTGGGTTACCTTAACTTTCCATTCTTGTGTGGAAGGGTGATTAGCATGTAGCCAATGTAGGGGGATTAACGTTTTAGCCGCAGCTATGATGTGTGAGGTCAAATTCTTTTTTGATGGAGAGTATTGAGGGGTTGGAAGAGCAAGGGCCACTATCTCTAATGTAAGTCTAAAATCTGGAGTTGTAAGCTTCTGAATTATTCTTCTACTTCTCTCCAATAGGACTTAATCTGAGGACAATCCCACCAGATATGTGATAGGGAACCCACACCTACTCCGCATCTCCAACATTCCCTCGTGGGCGCTAGACCTCTCTTGTGGAGAAAGTCAGGGGTTTTATACCACCTTGTTAGTAGTTAAAAATGATTCTCCTGTAGGCGGATGCAGTGGGAGAAACCATGTGAATTTCTCAGCACCTGTTTGACCTCAGTATCAGTCATAACCCTGTTCAACTCCTTTTCCCACTCTCTGATGTACACAGGCTTCAGAAGATCACCCTCGCCTCCCACCATTGGGTAGAGCTTCGACACCTTCTTGGCAGCAGCAAGAGGTGATAAGATTAATTTCTCAAATTCAGTTAAGGACCTCTGGATAGGGTACCGGTTAAACTCTCCACACACAGCTTTAATACTGATCGAGCCTGGAAGTGCACCCAGGATGGAAGCCTCCACATTTGGGGTGATTTCACAAAGCATGACCGACGTTAGGTAGTTCCATAGATGTGGTTTATCTAGATTATCTCGGTTTAGAAGATCTGGGATAAGGCTCACTGGCATCAGAGGAGATGGATTAGGAGCTAATTTTTTGCTCCTTTCTCTCTATACCTCTCCAAGTCCACGTATCAGTGGATCTATAGTCATATCTCTGTGTATGTTCCTATCTGGAAGCCATAAGCGTTTCTGGAAATGTCTTCCTATGCTGTGACCACAGATGTCTTGAATGTCTGGTTGTCTTTTGGGATCTACCATTTCAAGCCATCTATTGAGTTGTATCGTTCTATAGTATCTAGATACATCCGGTAGACCCAGTCCTCCTTTCTCCTTACTTATGACTTTCAAGGGATATCCTAGGTTTCCTACCGTTCCACAGGAACTTAGAGAACATACTCTTTATGTTCTTGAGGAAGGATTTAAGGAGCCAAATCGGGACTAATTGCATAACATATAGGATCTTTGGCATTACATAAGCTTTCAGAATGTTTTTTCATCCCCTCCAAGAGAGATAGGGAAGGTTGTATGCTTGTAACAAGCGTTGTAGGACTCCCAGTAGGGGAGCATAGTTGTGTTGGCATAAATCATTGGTGTTGCTGGGGATTAAGATCCCTAAGCATTTAATAGGTCCTTTTAGTCCAGTGAAATGGAAGTCGAGCACGTAAGGGGGCTACTTTGGATTCTGGCAGAGATATATTCAATATCTCTGATTTGGTGTGATTTACTTTGAAATCCGATAGAGAGCTATATATATCTATACTCTTCACTAAGGGATCTAATCCTTTCTCCGGGTCCACTATTAAGAACAATAAGTCATCTGCGAATGCAGTACATTTTAGTTCCTTTTTGTCATACTTAACTCCCGATATTTCTGGAGACTGCCTAACTAGTTGTAAGAGTGTCTCCACTACTAGGATAAACAATGAGGGGGACAGGGGGCATCCCTGACTAGTTCCATTAGTTATATTAAAAGATGGTGATAGCGTTCCATTTACTTTCAGTCTGACATAGGGGTGTTGGTATAGAGTAAAAATCGCCCTATTAAAAGTGTCTGGGAAGCGTTGCAAAGTAAATTTCATGAACAGCCAATTGACTCTGTCAAACGCCTTTTTGGCATCAATACTGAGTAAAGCTAGAGGTTGTTTCTTTCTATGTGCCATGTGTATAGTGTGAAATATCCTGTGGGAATTGTCTTTTCCCTCACGACCCTGGATGAAGCCTGACTGTTCGTGTCCTATCAAAGCTGGCAAGAACTTGCCTAGTCTGCAAGCTAGAATCTTGGCCCACAATATTAAGTCCAGGTTCAAGAGGGAAATCGGGCGGTAACCACCGCAGCTCAAAGGGTCCTTCCCCTCTTTAGGAATTAGGGTGACATAGGATTCCAGTGTCTGTTTAGGCAGGGAGTCCCCTTGCATGAGTGCATTCCACACATCTGTAAACCTAGGGATGAGAATATCTTGGAACTTTTTATAATATAATAAGGGCAAGCCATCTGGCCCCGGGCTTTTCCCAGTTGGGAAGGTGTTAAGAGTACTAAGTACTTCATCAGAAGATATCGGGCTAATGAGGTACTTCGAGTCTTCTGGTGTTATGGCCGGAAGATGGAGAGATTCTAAAAAATCTCTGATGTGACGGTCCCTTTGGAGTTCCCGTTCAGGAGTTCCTATCTGGATGTAGGTTGTATAGTTCCGATTAGAACTCTTTAAAAGCCCTGGCAATTTCTGGAGTTTCATTAGTCAATTTGCCATTTGACTGTTTTATAGAGGAAATGTGAGTGACATTCTTAGCTTTCTTGAGTAAGGATGACATCAGCTTTACTCCTTTGTCACCATAAGCATAGACTTTATGCTGAAAATTCAGCATTTGCTTAGTCACTTTTTGACTAAGGAGGTCGGGAAGTTTTAGCCTGAGTTCTGTCAGTGCTTTTTGGTGTTCATTGAGTAGTGAGGCTTTATGTTTTTTCTCAATTATCGCTATGTCTGCCAAGAGTGTGTCAAGTGCCTTCTGTTGTTCCTTCTTAACTCTGGTGCCTAAGGAGATAAAACAGCCTGTAATAAACGCCTTGTGGGCCTCCCATACAATAGGTTGTGAGCTGTGTGTGGAGGAGTTAAGTGCAAAGTACTCTATCAATTGAGTCCTGACCTGATCTAAGTGGAGTTGGTTGAACAGTAGAGATTTATTCAACTTCCAACTCCAGTCCCTATTTGGTAGAGAGGCCAGGGTGAAGGTCGCCGTGCACGGGGCGTGGTCGGATAGGGTGATATTTCCGATCTCCGCTGATCTAAAGGAGGGAAGAAGAGGTGCAGAGGTCAGAATGTGATCTAGGCGTTGGTACATCCCATGCGGGACCGAGTAGAAGGAGAAGTCCTTATCTGTGGGGTGAAGGCTATGCCATACATCAATTAAGCGTAAGTCATGGAGTTTCTTATGGGGTTTGCTAAGAAGCTTTTGGGTTACATGAGATTTAGCTGAAGATGAGTCTATGGTGGGATTTAGCACTAAATTTAGGTCAGCTCCTAGGATTATCTGGCCCTCAGCAAAGAGTTTAAGCGTGTCAAGAGCCTGTATAAGCCAATGTACAGGGGAATTATTTGGAACGTAGAAGTTAGCTAAGGTGAACTTGCGATCTGCTATCAAGCCTTTGACTAACAGAAGACATCCATCCGCATCTGTGTGTTGCTGTAAAAAGGTAAATGGGATAGATTGGTGAATTGCTATGGCAACTCCTTTGGAGGCAGAAACAGGCTGCACACTATGGAACCAGTGAGCAAATGGGCGTTTTGGCAGTTTCGGCATTTTCTTCTGGCGTAAGTGAGTTTCCTGGAGAAATACTATATAAGAACCCATTTTCTTGAGAGCCAGCATAACTTGGCCTCGTTTCTGGGGTGAATTGAGACCTTTCACATTAAATGTAGTGGCTGTTATATCAGTCATCTCAGTGGATAAGTTATTTGCTTCTAGGGTAGAATTAGTATATGTGGATTCGTCTATGAGTCTCTTAAAGGACCTGGATGGGATATCAATGGGGAGGGGAGAAAAGGGGGGGGGGGAAGAAAAACATGAGAAAGAAGAGATAAAAATAACAGTAGCGATCAGTAGATCAGTCAGTTACTGGGTATGAGGCCAGTAAGTGAGGCTATCACAACAAGTGCTTTCAGTAATGTATGTGGATAGCAAGGTGGTGAAACACAAATATACTTCTAGCCAGGTCGTGTTGCCTAGACATCACAGCCAGAAAATATGACACTAGTGACCTATATATTTTACTTAATTTCTAGACCTTAGGTAAGGAGGTGAGGAAGGGGGGGGGGGGGGGGGGGGAAGCAAGAGCTTATGCTTGTTAGGCAAAAAGAATGCTGAATACAATGGAAAAGGGCATTAAGCATTTGTACACCTATATCTGACCTTCATACATATACGTATTAACTCTACCTATGCTGAGTACATCTGTTATGCTGAATACATTAGGTAAGCTGAATACATTAGGTCTGCTATATACATTGAGTATGCTGGGTACATATAGTTAGACAGAACACAGTGCTTATCAGCCACTCTAACTGTAATCCTTCTGGAAAATATTGAATGTAATTATCAGGAACACACCTTTACTGAGACTACATGTATGTGAACTGTCAGGTAAATGGGGGCTGAGAGCTGAGGGGGGAGGGAAGGGGATATGCTAAAGATAAGCTTATGCTTGTTAGGTATAGGTATGCTGCATACATTAGATAGGGACAGATTCACATGTGGCACTTGGGCTGTCAGGTAAACAGGAGCTGGTAGCTGAGGGGGGGGGGGGGGGGGGGCTAAACCTAAGCTTATACTTGTTACGTATAGGAATGCTAAATACATTAGACAAGGACAGATCTTGGATGGCCCCTCAAGCCAAGGCCTTCAGGTAAGAGGAGGACAATATCATTAGATGTGGGTATACTTATTTCCTATCTTCATGTATACATGTATTAAGTCTACCCATGCTGAATATATCTGATACGTTGAGTACATTAGGCAGGCTGAATACATTAGGTCCACTAAATGTACTGAGCATGCTGAGTACATTAAGCTAAGACAGGTGGGGGGGGGGGGGGGGGGGGGGGGGGGGGGGGGGGGGGGTAGGCTAAGTATAAGCTTATGTTTGTTAGGAATAATTATGCCAAACACATTAGATGAGGACAGATCTTACGTGGACTGACTTATTGCTTATCAGACATTGTGGCTGCAATCATTCAGGAAAACACTGAGTGTAGTTAACAGGAGTACTCCTTTCTTAAGACTGCATGGATGCAGACTGTCCGGTGAACAGGAGGTGAAAACAGGGAGGGGTGGGGAAGGGTTAAACATAGGCTTACTTTTGTTAGATGCAGGTGTGCTGAATACATTAAATAAGGACAGATCTTGAATGGCCCCTCAAGTCAAGGCTTTCAGGTAGGAGGAGAGCAATAACATTAAGAATGTGCATACTTATATTTGATCTTCATACATATTTGCATTAAGTGTACCTATGCTGGGCACATCTGTTACACTGAGTACATTAGGCAAGCTAAATAAATTAGGCCCACTAGATATATTAAGCATGTTGGGTACATGAAGTTAGACAAGACACAGAGCTTATCAGGTACCCTAACTGCGATCCTTCAGGAGGTACTAAATGTAATTGACAGGAGCACATACCTACTTAGACTGCATGCATGTGGACTGTCAGGTAAACAGGGGTTGAGAACATTCGTCAAGTGATCCTTAACTTAGAACAACAGCAAACAGGGTACGAAGTGTTCCGGAACACTCATTGGAACCAGTGACTATCCTAAGCCCCAAGGGTATACCGCGGTTTGGTCATAGGACCCAGAACTTGTGATCAAGGGGCAGGATATTCCACTTTGTGTAATATATGTAATATAAAGTGTACGATATATGTACCAAAGTGTAGGGACTATCTATCATAATAGAACTACCGCCGGAGCCCTCCCATGTCCCCATCAATACTGGACCAGAGCTTGGCGTGTAAGTCCTCAGGGTGGGAGATCTATGGATCCCATCAGGTGCTTGGTCGCTTTGCCGGCCTTGGTGCGTTGGGCTCTTCTCCAGGGATCTAGCTGTGGCAGTTTCGGGAGCACCTTCGGGTAGTTCACCGGGAGCCATGTAGGTATGTCGATGGGTTGGATGCCAATGTGCTCCCACGCTTTATCCAGATCATCCGGTGTATGTATGGCGATGCGTTTCCCATTCTTATTTATGGAGAGTCGAAACGGGTACATCCAAGTATATGGGATTTTTTTTGCTCGCAATGAATCTAGTAAGGGCTTCAGTATGCGCCTTTTTGCCAGCGTCGATGGAGCTATGTCCTGGTAAAGGGCGATAGCTGCATCTCCGTATATATTCCGACCTTTAGTACAAGCCTGTGTCCATAAAGGACAGTAGGCCGCAAACCACGTCTCTCTGCCTCTCATTCAGTTTCGGCTGGGGTCTTAATGCCCTGTGTATGCGCTCTATAGTGATTGTTGCAGCGGAATCAGGTTCTAATAGGTCTGCAAATATTTCCATGGCTACTTTTTGTAGCGATTCAGCAGCCCAAGACTCGGGAAGGTCCTTTATACGAATGTTGTGCCGTCTGCTGCAGTTTTCCTGGTCCTCCAGCAGTGAGGCACTCACGCTAAGGCACTCAGCCACCCCAGTGTCATGCGATCTCAGGTCTTGCGTCGCTTGTTCCAGTGCCTCTGTACCCCACTTGGGAGATCTCAGTTTTAATGTCCGCCAGTTTGGTCAGGACCGGTCTGAGGGCTTTGTCCAGCGCTTGGCTGAGCACTTTGGTGAGGAAAGACTTGGACACCGGTGCCAAGTCTTGTTCTTCAGTTGTGCCGCAGCACTCACTGTCCTCCTCTGAGTCTTCGGCTTCCGCCTCTTTCATGCGTGCCGTCACCATTTTGGCGCCTGCTCACGGCGAGTGAGAGCTTCTCTTTTTAAGGAACTTTTGCATGTCTTGCTGTCCTTTGTGAGATCGGGGAGTATCTGGGGGGTCTAGTCCTCTATCTCGGTGTAGAGAAACCAGCACTCACATTCAAGTGCACGCTGCACGGGAGAGGACGTCAATCCACAGCAATATATATATAAAGAATCCCAGCAGTCGTGTCTTTGGTGCAAATCAGATGTCTTTTATTCCATAAATGAAAAGACCAGGACCAGGTTTCGGCAATGTGCCTTCATGTTGATGAAGGCACATTGCCGAAACCTGGTCCTGGTCTTTTCATTTATGGAATAAAAGACATCTGATTTGCACCAAAGACACGACTGCTGGGATTCTTTATATATATAGTCCTCTATCTCGGCCGTATTTGACCATTTCTGGTCTGGTCACTGCTGTTTATAAGGCTGTAGATGTTAGGACGTAGAGGAGCAGCTCTTTCACACAGCCATCCACGCCAGCGGCCAGGCTCCGCCCCCCTGTTTGAGCGTAAGAAGCCAATGTCACAAAGTCACCCCCTTGCCCGGCATCTGACAGCTGGCTTGTCAGTACTGTTAGCCCGCCAGCTTTTTCCATACAAGCTGGTGGAGTCTGAGGCCTTCAAAAGATTTGTAGCTATTAGGACATCACAGTGGAAGGTACCCAGCCGAAATTTCTTTGCACAAAAGGCAATCCCCAACCTGTACCCGATTGTGCAAAAGGAAATCATGGCATGTCTGGTACACAGTGTTGGGGCAAGGGTCCATCTAACAACTGATACCTGGTCTGCAAAGCACGGTCAGGGCAGGTATATCATCTACACTGCGCATTGGGTAAACCTGCTGACAGCTGCCAAGCATGGAAAGCGTGGCTCTGCAGGGGAGTTGGTGACACCACCACGACTTGCAGGCAGGCCTGCTGCCACCTCCTCTACTCCTCCTGCTCCATCCTCTTCCATAACCTCCTCGGCTGAGTCCTCGTCTGCTGCTGCGTCTTGCTCCACATCAACGGCACCCCCCCAGCTCCCCAGGGGCTATTCCACATCCCGGATACGACAGTGTCACGCCGTCTTGGGGTTGACTTGCCTGAAAGCAGAGAGTCTCACCGGACCAGCACTCCTGTCCGCCCTGAACGCACAGGTGGATCAGTGGCTAATTCTGCACCAACTGGACATCGTCAAAGTGGTGTGTAACAACGGAAGCAATTTGTTGGTGGCATTAAATTTGGGCTAGTTGACACATGTGCCGTGCATGGCACATGTGTTGAATCTGATTGTACAACGCTTTGTGCATAAGTAAGCCGTCAACGAGTATTTGTATGACCGGGGTGCTAGGACAGCCTCTGCAGAGCTGGGAATTTTTTTGCCACGTTAATGGACGCTCATGCGCAATGCCTGTAGGCTCATGTGTCCTTTTGAGGAGGTGAAAAACCTAGTTAGTCGCACCGAAGGCACTATCAGCGACATCATCCCATTTGTTTTCTTCCTGGAGCGTGCCCTGCGAAGAGTGCTGGATCAGGCCGTAGATGAGCGTCAAGAGGAAGAGGAAGAGTTGTGGTCACCATCATCACCACCAGAAACAGCCTTATCAGCATCGCTTGCTGGACCTGCGGCAACGCTGGAAGAGGAGTCTGAGGAAGAGGAGTCAGAGGAGGAATGTGGATTTGAGGAGGAGGAAGACCAACCACAGCAGGCATCCCAGGGTGCTCGTTGTCACCCATCTGGTACCCATGGTGTTGTACGTGGCTGGGGGGAAGAACAGACCTTCGGTGAGATCAGTGAGGCCAAGGAATGGGACATGAGGAGCTCGGCATCCAACCTTGTGCAAATGGGGTCTTTCATGCTGTCGTGCCTGTTGAGGGACCCTCGTATAAAAAGGCTGAAGGAGAACAACCTGTACTGGGTGGCCACGCTACTAGACCCCCGGTATAAGCAGAAAGTGCCTGAAATGTTACTGAATTACCGGAAGTCGGAAAGGATGCAGTAGTTCCAAAATAAATGAAAAAGTATGCTTTACACAGCCTGGACGTATTTCTGGAGCTTAATAATATTACAGGCTATAGCTACTAGAGAGGGGTCGTTGATCCAGGGAGTTATTCTGATTGCCTGATTGGAGTCGGGAAGGAATTTTTTATTCCCCTAAAGTGGAGAAAATTGGCTTGTACCTCACAGGTTTTTTTTTTTTTTTTGCCTTCCTCTGGATCAACTTGCAGGATAACAGGCCGAACTGGATGGACAAATGTCTTTTTTCGGCCTTATGTACTATGTTACTATAAGGGTAATGTCACAGCACAACGGGAATCTGACAGGGGAAGAGGTGAAAGTAATCCTCCTTCTACCATGACCACGCCGGCAAGGACAAGACGCTTTACAGGCGTGTTGTTGATGGAGGACATGCAGAGCTTTTTAAGTCCTACGCATCGCCACAGCGTACCGGTACGCCCTGTGTCCTGAAGAGGTTAAAAGGGTAAACTAACATATGAGATACACTCATTACATGCAAAGCGAGATATTTCAAGCCTTTATTTGCTATAATTTGGATAATTATAGCTTATGAAACCCCAGAGTCACAATTTTGAGGTACCCTTTTCTCAGGGGGTATGGATTAATTAGCTGACTAGAGTGTGACACTTTGAGCCTAAAATATTGAACCTTTTCACAAAATTTTAATTTTAAGCTGCATTAATGCAATTCCTTTTAATTTGTATTACTGAAACAAATGGACTTTTGCAAGATATTACATTTTTTTCGAGTTTCACCTGTATATCATGATTGCAGTAATTTTCCTTCATCTCCTCTAAATTATGTCCCCCATTCTTTATCTGTCAATTATCAGAAATCAATTTTGGTCTTAGTGAAAATAGAATTTGGTCTACCTTTGACTATGAGTTCTGATTGCTACTAACAACTACCTGCGGCTTTACTATTACTCTACCCTGGTTCCTTTGCCATCATACAAAGTCTAAATTGATAGATAACCAACAATGTCAGCAGTACATAGATCCTAACTAAAGTCACAAAAAGATGGTTCTATTCTAGGTGAAATTTGATATCTAATTTAATTCTTGAAATCAGTGCCAAAAAAAAATCAATATTAAAATGAGGTTTTCACATAGAGACATACTTAGTAGTGGTTACGTGCTACATGGGCACAGTTTTCAGACTGGTAATTAATGGCGCGAATGTCGTTAACATGATTGTTAAGGGTGTGTGTTTTGTAGGTACAGTACAACTGTGGTATTACTGGCAAAGACTTGCATCCATGAAGTATCAATTTGAAATCCATGCCCACTGTTTGTTGGCGTGGTCTTTGTTTGCATCTGACCATTTGTATGAGTGTTCTCAGCCTAACTGCACGGTTTAATTCCACTAAGTCGAAATGAGAAAATTGTGGTGGTGGTGATGACATATGATGACAAATCTTCAACATTATATTACATAAGAAACAACAATGTTGTTATGAGTTTAACATGCTCTTTATTGAAGGATAAGATACAGTCTTGCGGTAATGCAGTGATAGCGACAAAGGCCAAAGTAGTAGTTTTAGTAGGAAGAGAGAATAGAAACTATGCAATATAGATAATCAGCTATTGATGCCAAGGTTCTAGTCAATGAAGTTTGCATTCATTTGTTAAGATGACTTTAAAACACTAGACATCTATATATAGAATCTGCATGCAGTAAGCATGCATCAAGAAGAAGAAATTGTTATGCCCAGCTTTATACACTAATGGAACAACAGCACAGACTGGTTTCACTTATAATACGTCTTCCTAATATCTCAAGTTGTGATCAGTACTGCTTCCTGGAGGTACTCTGAGATGAGGTCACAGTGGAGTATATTGTCTTTCCACTTTGGGCTCCTGTTACTTTGATCACAGGAGTTTTGACATTACATGGAGCGCAGTCAGATACCACAGAACTGCCAACTTTTCCAGTGGCGTTGAAGACACCTACAAGAACAAGCAGATTGGTATGAGACCTCTACATTTATACATGTTCTATTTATATTGGGTAAAGAAGCACAATGAAAATCACAAAGAAAACTGGTACAACGGCAATAGCCGGTAGATAAAGGGTGACTTGTGATCAACATACAGTTGGGAGACCCTTCTAACAAAAACGGGATCTTTCTCAGTTTTTATACTGCCTTCTCTGAGGACAGTACAAAATGACAGATACCTTATATGAGGTGACCCAGCCATTTTACTAAAATCTGGATTGAGTAGCACCAGCACAAGCTGAGCATGGTAGTCCACGTAATACAGAGTGCATGATAGGGAGGTCTCATTATTTGTGAGGTGCCATCTATCCCTGTGTCCCTCCGCTGATTGCAAAAGGAAGAAAGATTTCAATCAGCAGCAAGGGCAAGAACTCCTGAATATGCAGCTAGGAACTCATTAATATGAGGACTCCCTGGCACATGGTCTGTATTGAGAGGACTCCATTGCTTGACTTGTGCATAAGTTGCTCAATACAGATTTTAGCAAAACATCTTCAATTAAGTGACCCAGCATTTTGCTCAGGTTATCTGTCACCATTTTATAATGTCCTCAGATAAGGCAAAACTGGTGACAGATTCCCTTTAAAAGTATAAAATGTCTGTCCTGAAGGTTAGTGATTTAGTACTTAAGAGGTCTTTTGTCATAATTTTTTAAGTTAATTCATAAAAATATGTTCTTAGTCAAAAAGATTTGATGGTTAGATAAGACATTAAAATTATAGTACCTGAAACAGGAAAAGTCATGAGACTATTACCCATAGAGACTATTCTAAAAGCGTACATTAATGTAATCTGTACACTAGACTATTAGATTAGTTTATTTCCTTTTAGAAGTCATTATAGTTTTTCATTAATAATATGAAATCTTCTTCTGTTATGTAGACCTTACAAGCTCAAAGGAGGACGTGTTAATCTGAATTGTACTTACACATCTTAACTTTGTTGTCAACTTCTCCATGTATTCTATTAAAATAAAAATGTATTGATTATTAGAAAAAGTTTAATAAGTGTCAGGAGATGAATAGAACAATGTATTGGTTTAAAAAAATCCTCATTCTAGACTCAAACGTAATGCTCTAGAAAAATAGGGGTGCACAAAATGTTATGATCCCTCTCTCCTCTTATCTGCTGATAGCTTTATCTAATCCCTGAAGGTCCAAATAGTGGCATCATGTGCGATTAAACATACTCTGTGTAAAGTACTCACATAAAAGAGGTTAACTAAAAGGCAGAACACCTTTTAATGATCTCCATTGGGATAAAAAAGCCCATTCTATTGATTTGAACAGGACATGTAAATTAAAGAACAACATCAGGTCCAGAGGACCTGAGTTTTGATACAGGTGCATATCTGTGTTTACTGCAGGACTCAGGTATACATTAGGTGTAGGTATACAAGTAGATTAGATGATCCACTCAGGATCAAGTTACTACTCACCTGCTCTCCTCCCCTTCTAATAGAGTTCGGTAAGTGCCTATCTCAGCATCTAGAGTCATTTTTACACTGAGAAGTGCCTGGTAGTCACGGAGCTGACAAGCTAAATCTTCTTTGGCTTTCTGTAGAGCAGCCTCCAATTCACATAGTTTGACTTTGGCATCTTTCAAAGCAAGTTCTCCACGGTCTTCTGCTTTACAAATTGCAGTCTCTAAGCTGGATATCTTTGAAAAGCAAACAAAAATATATATTTGGGTATTGTTAAAAGAAGAAATCTTGCCATCATTTTCAAAACTGATCCATAGGATGCTACAGTTTCTAATTTATACAGAGAGTACATAGAGTGCATGAACCATGAGAATGCATGAACCTGGAGAACATGACACTTCCATACACCTACCTGCTTTTTCACACAGTCAATTTCACCTTTAATTCTCTTGACCAAGCTGCTCAGTTCTTGGATCTCAGTCTTGCTGTCTCGTAGACTATCTACATGTTGTCCAGCTGCATCTTTCAGCTGTTGATACTATTAAACCAAAACATAAATCTCATCCTTTTGCATGGCAGCTAAAACACAATATCCATTCAGAATTGATATACAGTAAGAGGCAATTTTTATTTAGAAGATCCCTTACTTGTCTAGCGTAGGCAGCTTCGGCCTCAGCTTTACTTTTTGCTGCAATTTCCTCATATTGAGACTTCATTTCAGCAATTAGTTCACCCAAGTCCAAATTACGGTTGTTGTCCATAGACAAGACAACATTTGTATCAGAACTTCGTTCTTGCATTTCAGCCACTTCCTGAAACAGAATGATATTCTCAACATTAGTCAGAACACTAAAAATTGTCACCTTTAGTCATTTAGCAATTTTTAGATTATCTAGTGAATTCTACAGTGCCAAGCAACTGGCACAAGGCAAATTTGGTGCCCATTTTCAAAAATGGCTCTATTCTTCCCCAATAGGTCGGTATAATTCTAGTTTCTCACTCCCCTTTCCTTAATTCACTACCCCACCCATCCCCTGATTGAACTTGATGGACTTATGTCATTTTCAACTGTTCTAACTATGTAACTATGCAACTATCCCATTGACAGATTTGTCTGTTCTGGCCATCAAACAGCAACAGAAACAAGATGGAATGGTTCCAAATAGTATTGACTATCCTGACATCTACTTATTTCCCTTTAATGTACAGTGCATCTCTGGAACATCATTTTATAACACTCTAGTCTCCATATTTCTTCTATATTCATTAGAAACCAGTCTTACTTGCAGTGTTTCATTTTAATGGAATAATATGTTCTTTAAAAAATAAAAAAGTATCTGTCTGTCACAATGATTTATAGGCTAGATAAGAAAAACAAGCTTAACTAAAATGAATAATTGCAATGATAAAACATTTCATTATGTAAGGAATATATTAAAGCATGTCTTTTTAATGGGCTTTAAGCTGAGTGTAGGATTAAAAAAATAAGACTCTTCGTACACTCAATAATTAAGATGCAAAAAAAACATGGTACCATATTTTTCGCCCTATAAGACGCTCCGGCCCATAAGAGGCACCTAGGTTTTAGAGGAGGAAAATAAGAAAAAAAATATTTTTCATTACACCTCTGTTCAGACCACCAATCAGACCCCTAATGTTAATCAGACCTCAACTGACCCCCAATCAGACCCCACAATGTTAATAAGACCCCAATAAACCCTCAGATCAGACCAGCAATCAGACCTCAGATAAGAGCCTTAATATAATTGAGACCCCATTAAGACCTTAGATCAGCCCCCAGCAGCCACTTATCATCAGCTCTTTCTTCTCAGCCTCTAATCATCAGCCCTTTGTTATCAGCCTCTTATCATCAGCCCCTTCTTATCAGCCTCTTATTATCAGCCCCTTCTTATCATCAGCCTCTGCTTATCAGACCCTTATCATCATCTCCTTCTTATCAGCACCCTAGCCTCTCATCAGCCCCTTCTTATCAGCCCCCTAGCCTCTCATCAGCTCTCATACCTTGTACCAAGGTTTAGGCAGTGTGAAGAATTAGAGGCGGAGCAGGCATGTGTGGCAGGAATGCCTGCTCCATCCCTCATCTGCCTACTCCTGCGCTCCCACCAACCTATTCAATTCCGGACGGTCCATTTCAACCAGCTCCAGACAGGGCCGGCCGGTCTCTCACCCTACCAGCTAGCACACGCCACAGCAAACCTTTCCCTACCACCCAGCGCATGCCACGGCCACTCCCCATCAGCGAGCATGTGCTGCAGTTGTCAGGCTCTCCCTCTTCAGGTAACTTGGATGTTTGGCACATCGCAGGCTGCTGTTCCTATGCAGTGCAGCCTGCGATGTACCAAGCATAATCAATGCGCCGCACATTTTATATGTCTTTGCCCTGTATTCACCCCATAAGACGCACTAGCATTCTTACCCCCATTTTAGTGCTTCTCATGGGGTGAAAAATATGGTAGATGCACAATTTCTATAACACAAATGTTGTGAATGCTTTTATAGAAAAAAGCTTTAATCTATGTCTATTGAAGGTCCAGCCAAAACATCACATAAAACTTATGTAACAAATAAAATCACTTATACCTCATCAAAGAGGGCCCTTAGGAAGTCGACCTCATTCTCCAAGGCTTCTTGTTTGGTCTCACAAACAACTTTTTGCAAATAAACATCATCTACATCCTAAAAAAGGGGAAAAAATATCATAGTTTAATAGAGAAAAACATTTTATACAATGATATATTTAATACATTAAATTCATACATAATCATTACAAATGGAATCAATTGCATTTAAATGCGTAGACAGTTCAATTGAAATACATCTCAACTGTCAATCACTTTATTTTTCCACATTTCAGATCCTACCAAAGGTAACATCTGTATAGCGTTTGTATGTTCTCCACCTATTTGGGTGGGTTTCCTCTTGGTTCTCTGGGTTCATCACACACACCAACATACTTATACATTACTTTATGCTGAATTAAACTATGTCTGCGGAAGAAACACACACAAAAAAAATAATAATAATCAAAGGTAGATAAAACTTACCTTCTTCAAGGTTACAAACTCATTTTCAGCACATGTTCTTTTATTAATCTCTTCTTCATATCTATGGAACAAAAATGCTAATTTATTTGTCCTGTACATAGGGAAAATCCTCAGCAGTGATCAGACATGTCACTAGACATTCATAAATGATTCCATAATGTGATGTACCAATACTATCTCACAGCTGGGGTATAACTTACTTGCACTTAAAGTCCTCCACAACATTTTGCATGCTACTTAGGTCACCTTCCAGGCGGCATTTTTCAGTTTTGGAATTATCAATTTGCCTTTGAAGACTGCTAATGTACGCATCAAACATAGATTGATATTCTCTGTCATAAAATTCTTTCCTGGCTTCCATCTTTTGATTTTGTTCTTTCAAAATATTCCATTTTGTTTCCAGAATTTGATTTTGCTGTTCAAGGAATCTAACCTAAAATAAAAGATACAGTTTTGACAATATAACTCCAAAAAGTATAAAACATAACAGCCATGCATATGATATTTTAAGTTAGTAACTATTAGAAAGACTATAAACTTGGCTTACCTTGTCTATGAAGCATGCAAACTTATTGTTTAGAGATTTCATCTGCTCTCGTTCTTCTGTTTTGATTCTTTGGGCATTTGGATCAATATCTGCGTTGACTGGTTGGAGCAGTAATTTGTTGACTGTAACATTTTGGATACCTCCTGGTGGGCAAACAGGGAAACTTTCACAAAAGCTGCTATAGCTTTTACCACCAATGATTACTCCTCTGTTGCTTCCAGTGCTTATCCTTTTGTTCCCGCCAAAGTTGAAAAGGCTAGATGAACCAAATCTGCCACTAGCGGAGTATGCAGGTTTACTTCCAGATCGTATAACTGAAGACGAAGTGAAGCTGACTTTTCCACCTCCATACCCACCACCGGTTGAGCAGCTGCTAAAGTTCTTAGTGCCACAAGGACTCCCAACATTACACTTTCCAAGCTTGGCGCCCAATATTTGGCTCATTGTGGATTTGTGAAGGTAAGTCTACACACCGTGCAGAAGCAAAAGCAGAAGGAATATGAGATTAGACTTAGCCCCTTTGGTGGACCAACATGTCATTTTATATGTTTTGAGATAAGGGTTTGGTCACATGGGAAAATGATAATACTTTTAAAACATTAAAGGGCTTGGTCTTGGGCATGGCGTGCCACTAGGCATTCCTTTCTCACTTACTATATATAGGTGTAAACTAAATTGTCTTAATAACATTGTGAAAATATAAATTGGCCTGTTAATATGTTCTACTTCAATTTGATTTAATTTAATTTCCCATTTTATAGTCGCTATTACCTTAGAAATAGGCCACTAAGCAATTTTGCCCTTTGTACTGAGATGACATTTAAAACTCGGCTGCTAACACACAATTTTTCATTTCTTACTATTTATATATTTAGCTTGTTTTCTATGGTATTTTTGAAAAGGATTGAAAAATATGTTTTTTTATTATTACTAACAGGTAATTCAATTTAGTAAATGTGAAGTTTTTATAAAGGTGAATTCTTATTTCATGTTCTATATTTATGTAAGAAATCTTCTTTTTTATAACAATCATGTTGTTTCCAAATATTAGCCATCTAACAAGCCACTGTTTATTTCTCATAACACCATGTGTGTTTAAACTCCATCTGCTCCGATAAGGGACAAATTTTGGAAGCTTTCTAATATGAAAAAGCATGACACACATGACGGAGTGGTGTGTTTTTAAACAAGAAATTTGTTAATTCTGTCAAACATGCGTTTACCCATTTCTTGTATATGTTATTGTCAATCAGACATGATTTACTATTGATGTCATTGCAATCAGGACCTTAGGGAGGGGGAGAGAAGGAGGGAAAATTTGTGACAAAATTAACAAAAAGAGATAACATCTTTTCATTAAAAATCTAGTTCTAGGAGACTAGAGGATGTCCCATACCAAATTTAAAGCAATTAAAGCAACCTTGATTTGTAATGAATCAATTCAGTTCCAAACCAAATTTTTTGAAAAATATTTCAAACTCGACAAGAAGCAAATCTCAAGAAGTTCACTCATCTCTAATTTGAACCATACATTTGGGATGTCAGTACTGTAGATAGTCTTCATATGGTCGCACCTGTTTTACACATATTGTCCCACATTTGCTATGCTAAGTGTGCCACTTTTGTGGACAGAATTTTGGTTCAACTCATTTTTAGACACATTTATTACTCAGATACACCAAAAACTATGGGGGAGATTTATCAAAACTGATGTAAATTAAACCTGGTTTAGTAGCCCATAACAACCAATCCGTTAAACCTTTAATTTTTCAGTTCTCTTTTGGAAAATTAAAGGCGAATTCTAATTTGTTGCTATGGGCAACTGTGCCAGTTTCCCTTTACACCAGTTTCCACCAGTTTTGATAAATCTGCCCCAATAAGTTTTTTTTCCAACATCCTGGACATTTCCTGGTTTTCCACTATAATGTGGCCTGACCAGCTTTTATCTACATTTATAAAGCTGTAATCTATGATTGTTAAAAAATGTACAGGCAATACCAATTTAGAGTTAGTCTAAAGTTTTTAGTGGGCAGAATTTTGGTGTATTGGAACACACTCATGTAGACAAACTTTTAATATAAGCTAGGCCAACAAATTGGCCCCTTAGTGACCACTAATACGCCTTTATACTGACGTAAACATAGTTTTTTTTTAGCTAAACAGCTAGCATTAATCAATCATTACATGCACCCAAAATGGTGCATTAGAAACTAGAACTTGTCTTGCAAAAAATAAGACCTCATACAAGTACATTGCTGAAAAAAAAAAAAGTTATAGCTCTTGAAATGTGATTTTTAAAAATGTACGTGGTCACTAAAGGGTTCCTAGGTAGTCTAAAGATATACCAGATTTATTATTCACCATTAGCCACTATGATAAATTTGGTACATTTTAAGACTGTCTAAGTTTACTCTATTGATAAATTAGTCAGGATTAGTAAATCTGGCCCAGTGTTTTCTGACTCATATTACACAATTTTATCATTTTGTAAGTATTTGCTATTCTTGGGGCATTTTCACAACAGTACTGGACATATGAATAAGGGATAATTCTGGATATTTTTTTTCCTTATGGTTTAATTATTTTCTGTAATGATTATGTCACTTCTTCACAGTTATATGAAAATAGTAAATGCTTATAGTTATAGGAATGATGAAGTAAGAAAAATCATTATGAGCTAAATACTACCTATAGGATAATTTAGGGTAGGTGTTGTATCCTCTTTTAATTACAGCCTCTGATTTATCATCTCAATCTTAATTAAAATAATTCCAGTTTTAATTTTCATCACAACAGAAACTAATGGTTTGTGAAACAATGCAATGAAACCTTGTGATAAGCAGAAGCACTGATGATAAAATTCCTTCTTATATAAGCACATTTTTGTTTTATAGGATTGCTCATCTACAAAGCAAGAACAATCTGAATTGCTATAGCTATATAACAAAGACAACATTTTTTTTTAGAATATGAGCCCATATGTAGTACCCCAGCACTACCATTAATATACCCTGTTACTGTCTCTAGGCTAACCAATAATGTTATTTGTGTATTTAATTCCAGGTGCTTTGGTATTGTGCCTTAATAACATTGTTATGTAACTGTTATGTATTGTATTTCATGCACTGTGCCTGGTTGTCCAGCAGGTGACATTGTATCTGGCAGAGAGACAGACCTTTAGATAGAATTGAACTTACTATTTCATCCTCCCCCCTGTTGGGCAGAAGTGGGCTTGTCCTTCCTACCAAGAGAGGGGTTGCAGGAAGCTACAGTTAGTTTACAGTGGAGCTGAAAAGACACAAGAGATGGTGCAGTGAGGGGAATGCCTCTGCTTCCTCCTGCAGCAGAAGTTTCTCAAGGTAATGAGCTCAGAGCACCACGTCTCCTTATAGTTTATAGACTAAGTATTATGAGTGGGTCAACGGCCAAAGGCACCCCACTCAAAGGTACCAGTACTGTCATAAAGTCCAGCTACCAGACCCAAAATCAGAGTCTAGCACAACAGAGAAAGAGAAAGAAAAGTATCAAATATTGCCTGCCAGTTTACCCGAAAACATGCTGGAGCCAAAGAAAGACTACTTGTTGTTTGCAAGTTTGTTGAAGTAAAGCAGTTAAATTTTACCAAGTCTGAACTCTTACTCCACCAACGTATGCTCTATTCCTTATTGCTCCAGAGCCTAAATCTGGGGCACGACGGTATCCAGGTAGGAGCACCATGGCACATATAACTAATAAGACTGCATCACCACTCGGTATTTCTAAAAACCTAGGAAGTGGGCGGCATGTTGTACATGCCTCAATCACATTTTACAGATAAATATTCACACTATTTTATACCGTCTTTTCTGTTTCTTATTAGACTTTTACACAATGTACCATATTTGAAAATAAATTTTGATTGCAAAAAGTAACTTGAATCATCGATACTAATAATAAAATGTAAATAAGTGCATTTTATGTATAAGCTAGGCATTCGTATGAGAGCAAGTGTTATACTTTGCAATTTTATTACTTTATTAGTATTTTTAACTTTTTGGGATCATTTTCATGCAAAATAACTCACAGATACTATACTACCTGTGCCAGTTTTGTGGGATTGTTTGCACCAAAATGTTGATGCATCTAATTTTTTCTGACATTCTTAACATTTCTCATTTTTTAATTAGAATGTGGACAGCTTTTGCCTATCTTTTAGATTTATGAAGCTGAAATCAAGGATTTTGGTGCATAAAAGTGATGCTAATTGAAGTTGGTCTTAATTTTTGGATGGGCATATTATTGGTGAATGTGGACAGATAACTAAGGGAACCCTACTCTGTGCATATTGTCACTAGTGTTGGGTGCAAATATTCGCATTGTGAATTTTAATAGCGAATATCGCCACTTTGAGAATTCACGAAAATTTCAAATATAGTGTTATATGTTCATATTCGCAAATATTCTATTTTTTTTTTCCCTCTGAACACATGATCCATTCCTGCTTCTTGCTTGTCGCCCAATGAGAAGGCTGCAATGTCTTTGTCAGAGCTTAGCAACATCCCTAGCAACCAATAGAAAAGTTGCCTACCCCTTACTATATAAGAACCTTCCCAGCAGCCATTTTCTGTAGTTTTTTTGCAATTATGAGAGAGACAGGAGTGTCATTGCTGTGCTCTGTGCTTTTCTATGTCACATTACATTAGATAGTTAGTCAGTTAGCTTATATATAAAATACAGATAGTTAGTGGGAGATAGTCAGTGAAGGTTAGATCATGATTCGTGATATAGTGTAACTGATAGGTTCTGCTGTCCATACATACTGTAAGGGATCGCCTTTTATTTGGGGGTCATTCTCACAGATACGACTTTAGGACACCAGGTTTCAGGTCCAAACCATGCATTTATTGCGCACACTCCGACCAATACAGGTTATCATGAAGTCGCAGCTTCACCTAACACATGTGACATCCACATAAAACAATAAACACTTGCCCGGCTAGGCTCTAACTAACACAGAGGTTCCTGACTCACCTAAGTCCTTGTTCACACCCTGTGAACACAAGCGGCTTTCTCAGCCAATGTCCCACAGCCTCCTGGCTGTACAGAGCAGAGTACGCCCACTGCCTCCAGTCCAGTGTCTCAGCACACATGGGGAATAGTGGTCTCTCAGCCCTCCTGGCTTGGACCACACAGAGCCTCCAGGCCTCTGTCCACAGGCAACACACTCCCCCTTGCTGACACCCTGGGAGGTGCTTTGTGCCAGGCCGATTACTTCCAGCTGGTCTCACCTGTGGTGGAATAGGGGTGTGGACCGAACTATCCACCCCTTCCTTGCCTCTAACCTGCGTGAGACCTGTCACTGTCTCACAATACATACATACATAATGCTGTGATGTCACAAGTTCACAACAATACTGTCATGGAACCATGAACCAGACGTACAACAGAGATAGGTGGAATAAGAAGGCTTTATTGAAAATCAAGCCTTAGCTAAAGTCCAAACGGATGGCTAAACTGAAGCAGGGTCTTGCGTAGACGGAGGTCAGGAACCAGGAGGGTAGTCAGACGTAGCCAGGATCAGGAACCAACGGGGTAGTCAGACGAAGCCAGGATCGGGAACCAACGGGGTAGTCAGACGAGGCCAGGATCAGGAACCAGAAGCAGCAGCAGTCTTTGAAGCATGTGCACACAGGAGGACCAAGCAAGGAACTGAAGCCACAGACCTTCTATATATATAAGCTAGGCATCCAGCTCCTCCCAGTGGGAAGGAGGAGCCGCAGGGTGGGAGGCTACAAGAAACCCAGAAACCAAGATGGCCGCCAGCACATGTCAAACGAAGGAGAACAGTGAGAAGGTAAGACCATGACAGTACCTCCCCCTCAAGGGCCCCTCCTCCGCGGAGTAAGGAACGGTTTCAGAGGGAAGCGTGCGTGGAAGGCTCGGAGCAACGCAGGAGCATGGACATCTGTGGAGGGAACCCAGGAACGCTCCTCTGGACCATAACCACGCCAATGGACCAAAAACTGCAACCGACCGCGGACCAGGCGTGAGTCCAGGATATTGCTCACCTCATATTCCTCACGATTGCCCACTTGGACCGGACGGGGCCGAGGAACCGAGGAAGTGAAACGATTACACACCAATGGCTTCAACAGGGAGACATGAAACACGTTGGAGATCCGCATGCCAGGAGGAAGCGCAAGGGCATAGGCTACCGGGTTTACCCTGTGAAGCACTCGGAAGGGACCAACAAAGCGAGGCGCCAGCTTGGGAGTGGGCACTCGAAGGTTGAGGTTGCGGGTGGACAACCATACACGGTCTCCGACCTGGTAGGAAGGAGCGGGCGCTCGTCTGCGATTAGCCTGGAGTCTCTGGCGTTGCGCAGAGACCTCAAGGGACCTCTGGATCTGTACCCAAGAAGTACGTAGGACGGAAAGGTGATCCTCCACAGCCGGAGTATCCTGGGGAGAGAATACCTCCGGTAACACGGCAGGTTGGAACCCATAATTGGCCATGAAGGGAGACGTCCCAGAGGAAGAGTTCACCGCCGTGTTCCTGGCAAACTCAGCCCAAGGCAGGAGGTCAACCCAATTGTCTTGGTGATCGGAGACATAGCAACGAAGGAATTGCTCCAAGGCCTGATTGGATCGTTCTGCGGCCCCATTGGACTGAGGGTGGTAGGCCGAGGAGAAAGAGAGATGAATCCCCAACTGGGAGCAAAAGGCGCGCCAGAACCTGGACACAAACTGACTCCCCCGATCCGACACAATCTCCTTGGGCAAACCGTGCAACCGGAAGACCTCCCTGGCAAAAATCGAGGCCAACTCTTGTGCAGAGGGTAACTTCTTGAGAGGAACACAGTGGCACATTTTGGAAAACCGATCCACAATCATGAGAATGACCGTATGGCCTCGGGATGCAGGAAGGTCCACAATGAAATCCATCCCCAGGTGTGACCATGGACGCTCCCCGGTGGCTATGGGTTGCAAAAGGCCCAACGGAAGGTGCCGAGGGGACTTACTCTGGGCACAAACGGAGCATGCCGCTACATATGCGGCGATGTCGGAACGTAGAGAAGGCCACCAGAACAGACGTGAAACCGCCCAGGACAGCTGATTCTTTCCAGGGTGCCCCGCGGCCTTGGAGTTATGGTAGGTTCGCAACAACCGAGTGCGCAACTCCTCAGGCACAAAACATCTGCCGTTGGGTCTCCCAGAGGGAGCACCAGATTGAGCCGCCAAAATCTGCTCACCCAGAGGAGAGGTCAGGCTGGTGCGAATAGCTTAAAGTTTAAACTGAGAAAATGTACCATTTTAAGGGAAAAATATGTTGAATCAGAATTTCATGGTGTCAAAAAATCCCCAAAAAGTTGGGACAAGGCCATTTTCACCACTGTGTGGCATCTCCCCTTCTTCTTACAACACTCAACAGACGTCTGGGGACCGAGGAGACCAGTTTCTCAAGTTTAGAAATAGGAATGCTCTCCCATTCTTGTCTAATACAGGCCTCTAACTGTTCAATCGTCTTGGGCCTTCTTTGTTGCACCTTCCTCTTTATGATGCACCAAATGTTCTCTATAGGTGAAAGATCTGGACTGCAGACTGCCCATTTCAGTACCCGGATCCTTCTCCTACGCAACCATGATGTTGTGATTGAGGCAGAATGTGGTCTGGCATTATCTTGTTGAAAAATGCAGGGTGACTTCTGGGTGGGAGCATATGTTGTTCTAGAACCTGAATATATTTTTCTGCATTGATGGTGCCTTTCCAGACATGCAAGCTGCCCATGCCACACGCACTCATGCAACCCCATACCATCAGAGATGCAGGCTTCTGAACTGAGCGTTGATAACAACTAGGGTTGTCCTTGTCCTCTTTGGACCGGATGACATGGCGTCCCAGATTTCCAAAAAGAACTTCGAAATGTGACTCGTCTGACCACAGAACAGTCTTCCATTTTGCCACACTCCATTTTAAATGATCCCTGGCCCAGTGAAAACGCCTGAGCTTGTGGATCTTGCTTAGAAATAGCTTCTTCTTTCCACTGTAGAGTTTCAGCTGGCAACGGCGGATGTCACTGTGGATTGTGTTCACTGAGAATGGTTTCTGGAAGTATTCCTGAGCTCATTCTGTGATTTCCTTTACAGTAGCATTCCTGTTTGTGGTGCAGTGTCGTTTAAGGGCCCGGAGATCACGGGAATAAAATATTAGAAGTTGGCACCTCCACATCATTGCATTCAGTTTTTATTCACGATTTGCATAGTGTCCCAACTTTTTTGGAATCCGGTTTGTACATACATAGTGCTGCATGTAAGGAAGTATGTATATATGTACGCTACATACATACATAGTGCTGTTATGTCACAAGTTTAAACAATACTTAGTGCACCAATCACTAATAAGTAGTCAGACCTGTTAAAATATGTAGTTGCACGTATTGCGCCAAAATATAGTGCTGATTTCGCAATCGCAAATATATTGTAGCACTCTATCTGCATATAAAGCTATTGTAATGTTCTGCCGGGCCAACCATTTTCTCCAATCTCATAAAACGTCTAGCTGCTTGAAAAATGTAGCTATAGTGACTTCGCGAATATATGACAAATATTCTACCAAATATTCACAAAATATTGCAAATTCAAACATTGCCCCTGCCGCTCATCACTAATCTCAAGTCACCTTTTCCAGTGAATTCCTACAAACACAGATTTTTTTGGGAAGCCCAAAGAGCGTGCTTTCGTCACCCGTTCAACAAAATTGTGCAGCGTGCCACACAAAAACATCCACTAGGTCGCAGTCTATCGCAGGCCCTCTCCATAAGAGAAGGGCCCCCACAAACTATTCCCTATCCCTCCGGGGCCGAAGCTCATGCAAGGGACTGGGACAAATGGCAACCCTCAGCCGAAGCCAAGGGTACGCCCATCTATGCTCCCGGCTTTCGCTTAGGCTGCCACCCAGGGTGTCAGCCAGGAGCCTCAACAAAGGTCTGGACTCTCCCCGGAGTGAAAGCCCAAGGGGTTTGGCAGGGGGGTAAGGAACCAACATGGCCACACACACCCCCCTAGACCTCAAGCAGGGGGTACCCGTAAGGGTGCCGCAACCCTGAAAAGCCTAGTGACAAACTATGTGTAAAAGTGCACACAGTGAACACAAAAATTAAATAAGTGAATATGTGCCATTACGGCCCGAACATTCGACCGGAATTATAAATATTCCTTATCTTGTCAAGGCCGAAGCCGAGCAAAAAGAGGTGAGTGTGCTAAAATGTGTGAAAGTGAAGTGTGTGCAAATGTGCCGTCACTCAGTGGGATCCCACCCCAAGTGAGTTCAGGCACCCCAGGGTTATCGTTCCTGGGGCACTTCTGCACCTCAGGCTTCCAAATAACTCAGCCCCTGGCTTCGATCCAGCAGAGCCCTTCGTCACCTAGCAAGGGTACCTTTAAACCCAAGCCGTACATGCTAGGGATGCTGTGTGGTTCACTGCTCTCCTTCGTACCACACTGCAAGCCCTAAGGTATGCCCTGTATGGATAGAGTTTACAGTCCAGGAGCTAGGATCAACCAGACTGATAAGAACAGATACTACACTTGATCTTAGCCAAAAGGCCGAGAAGCGAACACCTACTTTAGAATATAAGTCAAGAGATTTAGATTGGGAATCATGTAAATAGGTCAGCCATGAACAGTAGAGTGCCACACTCTCTGAATACCTCAGAGTCAAAATGATTCCACAACGTCTTGATATGAGCACAAGACCAACAATATTTAAGGACAATCCTGAGTTCTATGAATGGTTTTAACAGATTCTAAATAAATGTTCCTATGACTTGATGACGCAAACTGTATGTTATTTACAGAAAATCACCACAGAAAATCAAAGACCAAATTCAGATTGTCGAACAGCAACTGCAGTCTACCTTGACAGCTGAAGAATTAAAACAATTAAAGTAGTTTTGAGTGAATCAAAGTATCAAAAGCGGTATTCAATCTGAAATTAGAAAATCTGAGTCGCAACGAAGACGAATTTCCTCGCCGTTCGTGGTAACAAATATGATTTTTTTTCTAAAATGGCTGCTGCTCGTGTTACAAAGTGAAAGTAAAAAAATGCGATATGACCCATAATGCAGTGCAGCTAGCCAATCAAAAGAGATTCATCCCCTGTGACAGCTCTATAAAAAGCCTCTTCCCGCACGGTCTTGCCATTTCACTGTGAGCTAAAGAAGAGTTCGGAAGAGATGTGACAAGTGCTCATGCACTAGGGAAAGTGTTGTAGAAAACAGTTTAAAAAATGAATATTGGAGAGGGAGAGTGCAGGGACAGGGCAGGGATAATTTGTCGGGAGAGATTTTTGAAACTGTAGGGAGATGACAAGGAGAACAGGCTGAGTGTAATCGCCCTGTGCATCTTGTTCACCTGCTGCGCCATTCATACTTAAGCTGTTCTGTTATACCTAGACTTACTGTGTGTCAAACTTAGTCTCAAAAAGCAGTTTAATATATCACCACATTTATCTTGTTCACCTGCTGCAGCATTTGTACTTAATTTGTTACTATATATATTTACTGTACATCAGAGTCAGTCTTAATAGGTGATCTAGTATATTGCCTCATTTATTTTATTCACCTGTTGCAGCATTCATACTTCATTTGTTAATACAGTCAGGTCCATAAATATTGGGACAGCAACACAATTCTAACATTTTTGGCTCTATACACCACCACAATGGATTTGAAATTAAACGAACAAGATGTGCTTTAACTGGAGACTGTCAGCTTTAATTTGAGGGTATTTACATCCAAATCATGTGAATGGTGTAGGAATTACAACAGTTTGCATATGTGCCTCCCACTTGTGAAGGGACCAAAAGTAATGGGACAATTGGCTTCTCAGTTGTTCCATGGCCAGGTGTGTGTTATTCCCTCATTATCCCAATTACAATGAGAAGATAAAAGGTCCAGAGTTCATTTCAAGTGCGCTATTTGCATTTGGAATCTGTTGCTGTCAACTCTCAAGATAAGATCCAAACAGTTGTCACTATCAGTGAAGCAAGCCATCATTAGACTGAAAAAACTAAACCCACCAGAGAGATAGCAAAAACATTAGGCGTGGCCAAAAGAACTGTTTGGAACATTCTTAAAAAGAAGGAACGCATCGGTGAGCTCAGCAACCCCAAAATACCCGGAAGACCACTGAAAACAACTGAGGTGGAAGACCAAATAATACTTTCCCTGATGAAGAAAACACCCTTCACAACAGTTGGCCAGATCAAGAGCATTCTCGAGGAGGTAGGTGTATGTGTGTCAAAGTCAACAATCAAGAGAAGACTTCATCAGAGTGTAAAAAGAGGGTTCACCACAAGATGTAAACCATTGGTGAGCCTTTAAAAACAGGAAGGCCAGATTAGAGTTTGCCAAACAACATCTAAAAAAGCCTTCACAGTTCTGGAACAACATCCTATGAGACCAAGATCAACTTGTACCACAATGATGGGAAGAGAATAGTATGGAGAAGGAAAGGAACTGCTCATGATCCGAAGCATAACACCTCATCGGTGAAGCATGATGTTGGTATTGTCATGGCATGGGCATGTATGGCTGCCAATGGAACTGGTTCTTTTATATTTATTGATGGGACTGCTGACAAAAGCAGCAGGATGAATTCTGAAGTGTTTCGGGCAATATTATCTGCTCATATTCAGCCAAATGCTTCGGAACTCATTGGACGGCGCTTATATTACAGATGGACATTGACCCAAAGCATACTGCAAAAGCAACAAAAGAGTTTTTTAAGGGTAAGAAGTGGAATGTTATGCAATGGCCAAGTCAATCACCTGACCTGAATCCGATTGAGCATGCATTTCACTTGCTGAAGACAACACTGAAGGGAAGATGCTCCAAGAACAAGCAGGAACTGAGGACAGTTGCAGTAGAGGCCTGGCAGAGCATCACCAGGGATGAAACCCAGCGTCTGGTGATGTTAGGGATAGGGAAATGGCCACACATAGTGAGTCCCTAATCCGTGTCCTGACTACTATCAATATGAACAGACCTTGATGGTAGGAATGTTCATACACAGGAACCTAAGCCCTATCTTACCCTAACAGGGTCCTGAAGATAGTATCAGGACAACGGATGGCCTGTTCCTTCCCAGCTGACGGAACAGAAGACCCCCCTCAGGCCTAATACCAAAAGGTAGGGGAAATACAACAAACAATAAAAGGAAAAACACTTAACTTTCAAAAGTATGCGGACGAGCAGGAACTCCAAGCACTTCCAACATCCAAAAGGAGCTATCAACCGCATAGCATTATGGGTGGGGTCAGACTAAATAGAGGAGCTGGAATGACCACTTAAGCTACACATGAGACCAGAGGCGTGGTCATACCCAGCAACAACACAGAAGCAAGTGAAACCAAAGAGGATGTCAGATCACATCACATGCAGCCAGTCTCCTAGATCTTCTGACCCTTGTCACAGGAGAGACCATGACAGACACAGTCTGAAGTGGAAAAATGCTCAGACCTTCGGTCTGAAGAAGAGGAGAGGATATGTGGTGATGTGTACAGTATAAGTGCTGGAAGGCATGTATATCCAATCCAGATACCTCAGCTGGGTGAGATAAATTAAATCCAGAAAGCTGCAGGGGTTTCAGCAAAGCAGTTTGGACAATTTTTGCTGTGTTGCAAGGAAATCTTGCGGTGATTTAAAGGGCCGAAAGCCCAGTAAAAGAGACTGATGTGTCCAAGGCATTTCTCCATGGTAACCACTGCATCGAGTCTGCATGTGATCATGGTGTTAAGAACCAAGGGCCGGAGGTTCCTAAGATCCAGACGACAAAGATCCAGGAGAAGGATAACAACCTCAATGGAGATGTTTCTGGAGCACCCTCATCTCCCAGGAGTGCAGAGCCTGTGACTTAAATGGGTAAGAGCGTTCCTATTATTGCTTGTGTAGCAGGCAAAGTGACAGTGAGCACGGTTCTGGAGGTTGAGCATGTTGCTGACATGTGCCCTGGTACCTCGAAAGTCATGAACTGTGGTGTTAGCTGGCAGCAGTCACTATGTGCCCAGTCGCTATGTGAGACTCCAGTGGGAACTGGGACTTATGAACTTGGAGTTGCAAATACGCTCATGCATGGTGTAATGTTGGGCCATGATTTCCCCTTATTCTAGGAGTTGTGGGGAAATGGAGACACTTCTGCAAAAAGTGACGAAACTTCTGCAGAACTTGTACCTATCCTTTTAGATGAATGTGTGAGGGAGATGCACATTGAGCACAATGGTTTAAGTGAATTGACCATTGAAAACTGGTGCAGATAAGGTGTAAAGTGAACATGTCAAATTTACTGAAAGGCCTAATGAAAATGTCAAGTTATGTGAAATATGTAATTGTGATGCTGATGGCACCCCTTTTCCTTTGCAGGCTGTAATCAGGGAAGAAGCTCCCCCTGCTGGTAAATATATAGCTGATTTAGAAATGCTGATTGATAATGTTGGTAGCACAAAACTGAGGGAGCCCACTGTAGTAAATGTGCAGAAAGTGTGGCAGTGTTAGAGGGTGTACCACACGTACCAGATGCGGATAATCAGTCTCCACAGTGTTCTATGGTTAGTGAGCTCACGTGCGGTGTTGATGAACATGTTGTAACATACAATGCAAACCAGGCAAATGAAAGAGAGCCTGAGCAGGTTCAGGACATGAACCTGATTAAGTGGGGAGAAGTCAGTATAGTGTCTGAGAACTATACCCAGGCAGTGGAAGACTTCCTAGCCGGTCTGATCATCCCGAGGGAGCATACAGAAGAACATGACCATTAGAGATGTCACAAACATGAAATTTTCCGTTCGCGATCGGCGAACTCAAATTTTTGCAAATGTTCGCGAACGGGCGAGCCGGCCGAACCGCCATTGACTTCAATAGGCAGGCGAATTTTAAAATAGAAATACTCTTTCTAGCCACAGTAGTGATGGAAAAGTTGCTTCAAGGGTACTAACACCTGGACTGTGGCATGCCGGAGGGGGATCCATGGCAAAACTCCCAATGAAAATTACATAGTTGACGCAGAGTTGGATTTTAATCCATAAAGGGCATAAATCAATGTAACATCTTTTTTAACAACGTGGTTTAAAACATCCAGTGTGTGCATACGATCAGGTATGATGTTGTATCAATCAGGTAGTGTAAGGGTTACACCCGCTTCACAGACATTGACAGACCAAACTCCCCTTTTAATGCACCGCAAACAACCGCAAACAGTCCATTTGCCCAACCGCAAACTCCCCATTTGCACAAGGTTGGATACCAAGCTAGCCATGTCCCGTTGATGTCATTGAAGGTTTCTTCCTCCAACCAGGCACGTACAACACCAAGGGTCCCCGAAAGGTGAATTGAATTGATTTTACGAACGGGGAAATGATTAAAAAAACGCTGGCTCCCTCCCCTTTGTTTGAATCGACGGTCACTGCGTCTGCACCGTGCAATTTACTGTCACACCCGATATCAGTGATATTTTCTGTAGTACTATTCTCATCAGTTTAATCCCTGTTACGTCCCCAATCTGGGGTCCATTTATTGAATTGATTTTTCGAACGGGGAGATGGTTAAAAAATGCTGGCTCCCTCCCCTTTGTTTTAATACACGATCACTGCGTCTGCGCCGTGCAATTTACTGTCACACTCGATATGAGTGGTATTTTCTGTAGTTCTCTTCTCATCAGTTTAATCCCTGTTACGTTAAAATTTAGGCCGGGTACCTTCGACTGCCTTCACAGTGACAGACCAAACTCTGATACACCAAACTGAATTGATTTTAGGAACCGGGAGATGGAAAAAGCAGCTTGGTCGGTCCTCTTACTCCCAAGTTGGGGCACTGCGTGTGCACAGAGCAATGTGCTGTGACACCCTGACCCTATATAAGTGGTGTCTTAACTAGTACTATTCCTATCAGTTTAATCCCTGTTACGTCCCCTATCCGGGGACGTGTGTCAAATTGATTAACCATTGTCGAATTAACAAACCATTACGACATCCCGAAATAATTTAGTTCTGAACTTAGTGCTTGCTTTGGATTGGAATTGATGGGGATTTTTTAAATTGTCTGCATTATTTCTAATAAACTATTAAGAGACTTTATTATGATTTGTTTTATTTTATGCACATGCAACTTAAAAAAAAAAAAAAAAAATTAATGTTTTTTCTATGAAAAATTAGCCGGCCGACCGCTTTTGGTCTGATCATAATGAAGCAACGGCCTTATCATCTGGGGTGTGGCAACATTGCCAACACACTCATAGAGGTGATGATCGCTTCATTGTGATTAGTGATGAGCGGCAGGGGCAATATTCGAATTCGGGATATTTCGCGAATATTTGGGGGAATATTCGCCATATATTCGCGAATTCATAATCTCCAGGCATTATTTTCTTGATTGTGAAGAGTCGCATAAAATTCACATGCAAATTTTTGCATAAAAATTCGCATGAACTGGTATTTTCAAAAAAATCGAATATTCGCAATTACGAATATATTTAGCGATATTCTAAATATTCGCGAATTTTCGAAGTGACGATATTCACGATTAAAATTCGCAATTCGAATATTTGTGATCAACACTAATTGTGATACGCAAGTCCCTTCACCACAACAAGGTAACGATCACGAAGGGGAATTGACACTTGTATGTGCCTTTTTTTTTGTTTGTTTTGTTTTTGCAGCCACAGTGCAGCACCAGAGGCCAGAAAAATTAGGCATATACACATGCCTGAAAAATTAGGTATTGTTGAAGCCGCTGTTGTAGCAGCAGCCGGAAAAATTGATGTTTTCCAGGCAGAAAGGTGACTAAAACATTGCGGCTTGAACCCTAGTTGGTGGCAGAGAATTCACGAAATTCATCCGGTATGCAGACATTAAATACAGCAGCGTGGGGACCATTTTGAGGCCAAGGCATGTCATCCTGACTTTTGTTAGTCAAATGTATCCCCCACTGTCAGTCCCTTCGGGATCCATGCCTCATTCATCTTAATGAAGGTGAGGTAATCAACAATTTTTTGACAGAGGCGACTTCTTTTGTCAGTGACAAATGCCTCCTGCTGCACTGAAGGTCTTTTCTGACAGGACACTTGAAGCGGGGCAGGCCAGAAGTTCTATCGCAAACTGGAATAGCTCAGGCCACAGGTCAAGCCTGCACACCCAGTAGTCAAGGGGTTCATCAATCCTCAGAGTGTCAATATATGCAGTTAAGGAAAGGTAGTCTGCTACCTGTCGGTCGAGTTGTTCTCTAAGGCTGAATCCCGAAGGGCTGTGGCGATGTGTAGGACTGAAAAAGCTCCGCATGTCCTTCATCAACAACACATCTATAAAGCGTCCTGTCCTTGCCGCCATGATCATGGTAGGAGGAGGATTTCTTTCACCTCTTCCCCAGTTAGATTCCCATTGTGCTGTGACATCCCCCTTATAAGCTGTGTAAAGCATATTTTTTAGTTTGGTTTTGAACTGCTGCATCCTTTCTGACTGTCTGTAATTTGGTAACATTTCCGCCACTTTCTGCTTGTACTGGGGGTCTAGTAGAGTGGCCACCCAGTACAGGTCGTTCTCCTTCATCCTTTTAATGCGAGGGTCCCTCAACAGACATGACAGCATGAAATACCCCATTTGCACAAGCTTGGATGCCGAGCTACTCATTTCCCGTTCCTCGTCCTCACTGATGTCATTAACAGTCTGTTCTTCACCCCAGCCACGTACAACACCACGGGTCCCAGATAGGTGACAACAACGAGCACCCTAGGATGCCTGCTGTGGTTGGTCTTCCTCCTCCTCAAAGCCACATTCCTCCTCTGACTCCTCTTCCTCATACTCCTCTTGCAGAGTTGCCGCAGGTCCGGCAAGCGATGATGACAAGGCTGTTTCTGGTGGTGATGGTGACCACAACTCTTCCTCTTCATGCTCATCTACAGCCTGATCCAGCACTCTTAGCAGGCCACGCTCCAGGAAGAAAACAAATGGGATGAGGTCGCTAATGGTGCCTTCGGTCTGACTGACTAGGTTTGTCACCTCCTCAAAAGGACGCATGAACCTACAGGCATTTCGCATGAGCGTCCAGTAACATGGCAAAAAAATTCCCAGCTCCGCAGAGGCTGTCCTAGCACCCCGGTCATACAAATGCTCGTTGACGGCTTTTTCTTGTTGGAGCAGGCGGTCGAACATAAGGAGTGTTGAATTCCAACGTGTCGGGCTGTCGCAAATCAAGCGCCTCACTGGCATGTTGTTTCGCCGCTGAATGTCTGAAAAGTGCGCCATGGCCGTGTAGAAACACCTGAAATGGCCACACACCTTCCTGGCCTGTTTGAGGACGTCCTGTAAGGCTGGGAACTTAGACACAAAGCGTTGTATGATGAGACTCAACACATGTGCCATGCACGGCACATGTGACAACTTGCCCAAATTCAATGCCGCCAACAAATTGCTTCCATTGTCACACACCACTTTGCCGATCTCCAGTTGGTGTGGGGTCAGCCACTGATCCACCTGTGTGTTCAGGGCGGACAGGAGTGCTGGTCCGGTGTGGCTCTCTGCTTTCAGGCAAGTCAACCCCAAGACAGAGTGACACTGTCGTATCCGGGATGTGGAATAGCCCCTGGGGAGCTGGGGGGATTCAGTTGGTGTGCAGCCAGACGCCGCAGCAGAAGAGGACTCAGCCGAGGAGGGTATCGAAGAGAATGGAGTAGGAGGAGTAGAGGAGTTGGCAGTAGGCCTGCCTGCAAGTCGTGGCGGTGTCATCAACTCCGCTGCAGAGCCACGCATTCCATGCTTGGCAGCCGTCAGCAGGTTGACCCAATGCGCAGTGTACGTGATATTCCTGCCCTGACCGTGCTTTGCAGCCCAGGTATCAGTGGTCAGATGGAACCTTGCCCCAACACTGTATGCCAGAGATGCCATGACTTCCTTTTCAATCAGTGAGTAGAGGTTTGGGATTGCCTTTTTTTGAAAAAAAAAAATTGTCCGGGTACCTTCCACTGTGGTGTCCCAATAGCGACAAATTTTTTGAAGGCCTCAAACTCCACCAGCTGGTATGGTAAAAGTTGGCGAGTTCCGTCAAGCCAGCTGTCAGACGCCGGGCAAGGGGGTGACTCTGTGACATTGGCTTCTTACGCTCAAACATTTCCTTTACAGACACCTGACTGTGGGCAGATGAGATGGAACTGCTGAAGGTGAGAGGCGGAGTGGCGGGTGGTTGAGAGGGGGCAAGGAGGACAGCAGTGGTTGACGTGGCTGAAGATGCTGGACCAGGAGGAGGATGGTGGCTTTGAGTTTGTGTGCTGCTTGTACTCATGTGTTGATCCCATAGGCGTTTGTGATGTGAGATCATGTGCCTTCGCAAAGCAGTTGTACCGAGGTGGGTGTTGGACTTCCCACGACTCAGTTTCTTTTGGCACAGGTTGCAAATGGCATTGCTGTTATCAGAGGCAGACACACAAAAAAAATGCCACACTGCTGAGCTTTGCAATGACGGCATTCTGGTGGTGGCAACAGCATGCGTTGATTGGCGTGCTGTCTGGCTGACCCCGGGTGCCGATACATGCTGTCTGACTGTGCCACTAGCTCCTTGCGACGACCTCCCCCTGCTTCCAACTCGTCTCCTCCTTCTCTCTGTCTCCCCTTCAGAACTTTCCCCCTCTTCTTCTTCTCTTCGAGCAGGCACCCACATGGCATCCACGGACACATCGTCATCATCAACCACTTCACTTGTATCTGACACCTCAGCAAAGGAAGCAGCAGCGGGTACAACATCATCATCATCATCACACTGTACGTCCATGTGTGTAATGCTGCCTGACTGAGACATATCCCTGTTATCTACATCCTCTGGCAATAATGGTTGCGCATCACTAATTTCATCCAACTGATGTGTAAATAACTCCTCTGAGAGATCAATTGAAGCGGCTGTGGTGGTGGCTGTGGTGGTAGTGGTGGTGGTGGCGGTGGGCGGGAGAGTGGTAACTTGAGAGCAGTTGACCAAAGCTGAGCTGGAGGAGGATGGTGCATCAAGGTTCTTAGCGGAAGCTGTTGAAGATTGGGCGTCCTGCGTAAGCCAGTCAACTATTTTCTCTGAATTTTTTGGGTTCAGGGTACGTGGCTTCTGAACACTGGGCATTATTCCAAGGCCAGTGGAAATCACAGCACCACGACCACGACGGCCCCTGTGGGGTGGCCCGCCTCTGCCTGTCATTTATTTTTAGATTAGTGGTACTATGCGTGCAAGGTACTGTGCCACCCTATATAAGTGGTGGGCAGTGGGCACAGTACTGTTTGTGTGGGCCTGACACACACTGGCTTGCAACTGTGATTATATCACAGAGAAATAATATAAATTGAATTATTTTTATCTGCAAGGTATTGTCTGTGACACCTTGTATGAATGGTGTGCGCATAGTACTGTCTGTGGGCCACACAGTCACTCACTGGCTTCCAAATGCGATTATATCCCAGAGAAATAATATAAATTGATTTTTTTTTATCTGCAAGGTATTGTCTGTGACACCTTGTATGAATGGTGTGCACACAGTACTGTCTGTGGGCCACACAGTCACTCACTGGCTTGCAAATGCGATTATATCACAGAGAAATAATATAAATAGATTTTTTTTTATCTGCAAGGTATTGTCTGTGACACCCTGTATGAATGGTGTGCACACAGTACTGTCTGTGACTGAGCCTGCAGCCTCTCACACACGGGCAGGCAACTGCAATGTGTATATACATATATATATATATATATATATAAAAAAGCAGACTGATGTACCAGCCCTAAAAAGTGCTTTTTAGGGTGCTGTCAGGATGCTGTCATTACAGCAGATGAGTCTGTAGACACAGAACACTGCCATAGCTAACACTTTCCCTATTGAATCAGCAGCAGCTACACTCTCCCTCCTCTCACTAAGAATGCAGCTTTCGAATGAATCTAAAATGGATGTTGTCCAGGAGGTGGGAGGGTCTGGGAGGAAGGGTCTGCTGCTGATTGGCTGGAATGTGTCTGCTGACTGTGAGGTACAGGGTCAAAGTTTGCTCAATGATGATGTATAGGGGGCGGACCGAACATCGCATATGTTCGCCCGCCGCGGTGAACGCTAACAAGCTATGTTCGGCGGGAACTGTTCGCCGGCGAATAGTTCGGGACATCACTAGTGACCATGCTGAAGCCAAGGTTAGTGAAAGAGAGACCAACATGCTCTCCTTGGCACGATCTCTGGAAGAGGGCCTTAAAATGAAGACTGAGTTATAAAGTTTTAACAAGCAGCTGCACACTGAAATGGAAGCAGAGCTTGAAGATGAAAGGAAGCAACATTCATTGGCTGTTGCAGCTATAAAGAAGCTTGAAATGGATCTAACAAATCTAGTGGGACCAATTGACTCTGCAAACAAAAATAGAGAAGAAGCCATCAAACATCTGTGTAAATAGCAGGTGCAAATGAAGGATTACCAGAGAGAGCTAGAAGACACTAGAGCATCCAGAGATGATATTTTAAGTCAGTCTAAAGAAAATGAAAAGAAACATAAAAATCTGGAGGCGGAGAGGATCCATATGCAGGAGGAGCTTTCTGCGGCAGAGCGTGCCAAAAGGCAAGCTCTACAGGAAAGAGATGGCCAACGACAGACAAAGAAAAGCTACTCTCCACATTCACTGTACAGAAAAGAACAATTGATAATGTGGCTAGAGGTACATTAGACGGTCACGTATAACAATTTTACTCTTGGCCAGTTTTTTGGGGGGCCACTAGTATATCACATCAGTTGCAATTAGTTGTTCCAATAGCGTTTGTCCCTCTGTATAGCTGCAGTATCTCAGCAGAACCGCACACAACTGCTGCACAATACAAATGCACAATATAGAAATTATATTATAGGTATATCACACCCTGGCAAAAGACTGAATGTAAAATGGCAGCCAGATCGGCCGCCAGATTTATTTATAGGGTAGGGTGTGTGTCCATGTGCTGAAAAGTCTCAATTGGATGTCCTGTCCCACCTGATAGATGTGTCATGGGTCAAAGTTCAGCGCAATGCAAAAGAATATGGCGCCGGCGAACAAGTAAATTTCGCCGCGAAACAACCGCCGGGTGAACCGCAAGGCCATCTCTAGTCAAGACAACGGGTGGTCTGTACCTTCCTAGCTGAAGGAACAGGAGACCCCCTCAGGTCTAACACCAAAAGGTAGGGGAAATACAACAAACAATAAAAGGAAAAACACAACTTCCAAAAGTATGCGGATGAGCAGGAACTCAACGCCAGCAGTTCCAACATCCAAAAGGAGCTATTAACCGCATAGCATGATGGGTGAATTCAGACAAAATAGAGGAGCTGGAATGACCACTTAAGCTACACCTGATACCAGAGGCGTAGTCATACCCAGCAACAACACGGAAGCAAGTGAAACCAGAGAGGCTGTCAGATCACATCACGTGCAGTCAGTCTCCTAGATCTTCTGACCTCTGTGACAACAGAGACCATGACAGTACCCCCTCATCTACGGGTGGCCTCCAGACACCCAGGACTGAATTTATCCGGATGAGCTCTGTGAAAGGTTTTCACCAGATGACTAGCATTAACATCGGCCGCTGGAACCCACGTCCTCTCCTCTGGTCCGTAACCCCTCCAGTGAACGAGATACTGGAGGGATCTACGGAAAATTCGGGAGTGAACTATCCTGGAGATCTGAAATTCCAGATTACAGTCCAGCATGACAGAAGCAGAAGGCAAGAAGGACGGTTCAACGGGTTTGACACATCTTTTCAACAACGACTTATAGAACACATTATGAATCTTCAAAGCCTGAGGAAGTTCAAGACGAAAGGCTACAGGGTTGATAATGGCAGTGATATTATATGGACCAATAAACCTTGGACCCAACTTCCAAGAAGGTACTTTCAACTTAATGTTTCTTGTGGACAGCCACACAGGCGCACCTACTCTTAGGTCCGGACCATTCATACGTCTCTTGTCGGCCATACGTTTTTACTTGTTGCCCATTTTTTTCAGATTATTTTGAATTTTTTGCCAAAAAGATGACAAAGAAGAGGAAAATCGTTCCTCATCAGGTATACCAGAAGTCTCCATACCAGAAAAGTGCCAAATTGCGGGTGGAACCCACATGCTCCAAAAATCAGTGGACTCCTGTCTACGGTTACTTATGGCAAACTTGGCTAAAGACAAAAATGTGGACAACTCCTCCTGGTTCTCCGAGACAAAACGTCTCAAATAAGTCTCCAGATTCTGGGTAGTGCATTCAGTCTGTCCGTTTGACTGAGGATGAAAGGCCGAAGAGAAGGACAATTTTACCCCGAGACAAGTACAGAACACCTTCCAGAATTTGGAAACAAACTGAGTCCCCCTATCAGCACTACATCAGAAGGAGTACCATGTAATTTCACGATGTTATCGACATACACTTGTGCCAGTGTTTTAGCATTAGGCAGACCTACCAATGCTATAAAGTGTGCCATCTTGCTAAAGTGATCAACAACCACTAAAGTCACAGTTTTTACTGAAGAATTAGTTAAATCCATGATAAAAATACATGGATAAATGGGTCCAAGGTCGGGACGGCATGGGCAACGGAAGTAAAGATCCGGAAGGCCGAGAATGTGTCACCTTAGCACGTGCACAAGTACTGCAAGCTGACACACTTACGCAACCGTGGCCACCAGAATCTACGAGAGATGAGATTGACAGTGGATCTACTCCCAGGATGTCCTATGAGAACCGTACAATGATGTTCCTCGAACACCTTGTGACATAATTCCGAAGGAACAAACAACTTCCTCGAAGGACAAGAATCCAGTGCCTCTCCCTGGGCCTCCCACACCTCTGCCTCAACGTCGGGATATAAGACAGAAATAACTACCCCCTCAGACAATATCGGACCGGAATCTTTCAAATCACCCCCCTTCCCCCAGGAAAGCTACGCAACAAAGCATCAGCCTTGACATTCTTAGCCCCAGGGCGATAGGTGACAATGAAATAAAATCAGTTAAAAAACAACGACCATCTGGTCTGCCTTTGGTTCAGTCGTTTAGCTGACACATTACAACACAGCATGGACCTTTTAAGGATCCATATGAAAACCTGAAGATGAGAGTAGGTAACCCAGGAATTGCACTTCCTGAACTAAAAATACACACTTCTCCATATTAGCATACAATACATTCTCTCTTAGGATCTGTAGCATCTGTCTCACAAGATCCTGATAAGTCTCCATATCTTGAGAATAAATTAGTATGCCATCCAGACACAAAACAACAAACCTCCACACCATATGATGAAAGATATAATTAACAAAATGCTGGAAAACCGCAGGAGCACTAGTTAACCCAATCAACATGACCAGATTCTCAAAATGACCCTCTGGGATATTAAACGCTGTCATCCATTCATCGCCCTCCTTGATCCTGACCAGATTATATGCCCCACTTAGGTCCAACTTGGAGAACACCTTGGCACCGACAATCTGATTAGACAAGTCAGGAATCAAAGGAAGGGGGTACGGATCACGGACCGTAATCCGATTGAGCTCATGGAAGTCCAGACATGGCCTAAGAGTTCTGTCGTTCTCCTTTACAAAGAAAAACCCTGCTTCCACTGGGGACTTGGAAGGTCTAGCATGTCCCATAGTCAAACTTTCGGCAAAATACTCTCACATGGCCACTCTTTCGGGTTCAGAAAGGTTATATAACCTAGATTTGGGCAACTTTGCTCCGGGAATAAGATTAATAGGACAATCATATTCCTGGTTTGGGGCTAAACCCTGACAACCACTCTCAGAAAATACATCAGAAAAATCAGAAATGATAGAGGGAACAGCTTTAGTGGTCAAGACAGAAAGAGATGTATTAAGAAAGTTGTCTATGCAATAATCACTCCAATCGAGAATCCGTCTCACTTGCCAGTCAATGGTAGGAATGTTTGTCCAACCATGGTAAACCCAGAACCAACGGAGAAGGCAGACCCTCCAGTACAAAATACGAAATGGATTCCTGATGAAAATCACCCTCTCTTAAACGGATGTCCTGCACCACCTGTGACAAACATCTCTGAGAAAGTGGTGCGGAGTCTATTGCAAACAACAAAATATTTTTCTCTAATGCACTTGTCGTCAACCCATGCAAATGGAAGAACTGACCATCAACTAGGTTAACCCCTGCCCCACTGTTAATAAACACCTCAATTCCCACAATTTGACTCTAGCGCCACCTCAGCAGACAGGAGAAATCGGTTACTACCAGTAAATGACAAAAGTAACTTATCTGACTCCCCACCCACACCACCATGAGGAAGATAGGAATTAAACATTGTTTTCTTTTTGTTTTCACCTTGATGCTGAACGTGAGGACAAACATTAATAAAATGTCCCCTTTTTCCACAGTAAAAACATACTCCCTTCTTATACCCAAAACTCTTGCAAGCAGGCCCAGGGGTCGCTCCCCCTAACTGCATAGGTTCATCACCAGGCATAAACTCAGGACACTCTCCACCCAAGGTGTCAGAGGAAGCCATCACTGTAATGCAAGGCACCAACGAAACAGACCAGTGAGGGTGAAGTCAAAGGGGTTTATTAACAAAATAAACAAGGTCCAGGTAAACTTCACTGGGCAAACATCAGGCAAACAAAAAACAAAGGAAAGCCAGGAGTAGTCCCAATCCGTGCATATGTTTCTGTGCAACTTCCCAGGTAAATGGATGCGTCACGGAAAGTTCTGGATTCCACTTGAACGGACGGAGTCCCAGCAAACTTCATTCAGTAGCTAGCAGTACTGACCTGCACCTGGATAAGGAAGGATAACAATGGGCACTGACCGACCTGGGAGGCCACCTTTTATGTGCCTGCTAACAAATCCCAGGGCGCCAAGTGTCCATTCCCCATAGGTCATGATCCTGCCCTACACCTGTGTACAAGACTTTTGTCGGTCATTAGTCAATTAGAACAATACTGGCCCCTAATCTGCTTTGAACTTGCGGCCAGGTGATATTCCCTTCACTGGTAGGCGAAGCACATAAGAAGCGCATACACAAGACCTTGTATCCCCTTGCGAACCAGTTTTCGAATGTAAATGAGGATGCACAACAGGCACTGCGAGAGTGCGCGAGCTCGTCGATATGGACACTGGAATGGAATCCGCAACAGGCACCGGAGACAAGCTCGGCCGCAGCGTATTGCCACTAGCCCAGCCAAGCTGTCCCCGAAAACCATGCGGTCTTCCCTTCCGGCGCACATGAGAACGCATCCCCGCATCGGTTTGCAAAGGGGTCAGAGCTGGTGTATCAATGGAGACACGCGTAACCTGTCCCGCAGCTCCACGAGGACACTTTTTGGTCACACCGGAGTGCGAGACAGGTGAGGATCTTACAATCACGTTATATGATAGTTCGTCCTGAGAGTGAGAAATAGAGATGGCCTTGCGGTTCACCCGGCGGTCGGTTTGCGGCAAACTTTGCTCGTTCGCGATTCGCTGAACATGCGAACATATGCCGATATTCGCGCCCGCCATATTCTTTTACATTTTGAAGAACTTTGACCCATGACACATCCATCAGGTGGTACAGGACAGCCAATTGAAAAGTTTCAGCAAATAGACATACCCCCTACCTTATAAATAGACCTGATCTGGCCGCCATTTTACACTCTGTCTTTTGTCAGTGTAGGGAGAGGTTGCTGTGTGGAGCAGGGACAGGCTGTTAGGGACACAAATCGCTAGCTAATAGGTCCACAAAAGTCCTTTTAAGGACTGGTATAGGTGTACTATTGATAGGTGTGCAGTACAGAGGGGTGTAATACACATAATATAATTTCTAACATAGAAAGCATATTATAGTGGATTTTTATTGTGCAGCAGTGGTGGTGACTGGTGAGCAGTTCTGCAGCGATACTGCAGCTACACAAACGCAATTACAAAAAAATATAACTAGTGTGATATACCAGTGGCCCCGCAAAACGACTGATTGAAGCGGGGTGCTATATACCAATATACAGGTCCTTCTCAAAAAATTTACATATTGTGATAAAGTTCATTATTTTCTGTAATGTACTGATAAACATTAGACTTTCATATATTTTAGATTCATTACACACAACTGAATTAGTTCAAGCCTTTTATTGTTTTAATATTGATGATTTTGGCATACAGCTCATGAAAACCCCAAATTCCTATCTAGAGCTATTAACCTAATCATCTGAATAAACTAATTAACTCTAAACACCTGCAAAAGATTCCTGAGGCTTTTAAAAACTCCCAGCCTGGTTCATTATTCAAAACCGCAATCATGGGTAAGACTGCCGATCTGACTGCTGTCCAGAAGGCCATCATTGACACCCTCAAGCAAGGGTAAGACACAGAAAGAAATTTCTAAATGAATAGGCTGTTCCCAGAGTGCTGTATCAAGGCACCTCAGTGGGAAGTCTGTGGGAAGGAAAAAGTGTGGCAGAAAACGCTGCACAACGAGAAGAGGTGACCGGACCCTGAGGAAGATTGTGGAGAAGGACCGATTCAAGACCTTGGGGGACCTGCGGAAGCAGTGGACTGAGTCTGGAGTAGAAATATCCAGAGCCACCGTGTACAGGCCTGTGCAGGAAATGGGCTACAGGTGCCGCATTCCCCAGGTCAAGCCACTTTTGAACCTGGGCTACAGAGAAGCAGCACTGGACTGTTGCTCAGTGGTCCAAAGTACTTTTTTTGGATGAAAGCAAATTTTGCATGTCATTCGGAAATCAAGGTGCCAGAGTCTGGAGGAAGACTGGGGAGAGGGAAATGCCAAAATGCCTGAAGTCCAGTGTCAAGTACCCACAGTCAGTGATTGTCTGGGGTGCCATGTCAGCTGCTGGTGTTGGTCCACTGTGTTTTATCAAGGGCAGGGTCAATGCAGCTAGCTATCAGGAGATTTTGGAGCACTTCATGCTTCCATCTACTGAAAAGCTTTATGGAGATGAAGATTTCATTTTTCACCACGACCTGGAACCTGCTCACAGTGCCAAAACCACTGATAAATGGTTTACTGACCATGGTATTACTGTGCTCAATTGGCCTGCCAACTCTCCTGACCTGAACCCCATAGAGTATCTGTGGGATATTGGGAAGAGAAAGTTGAGAGAAGCAAGACCCAACACTCTGGATGAGCTTAAGGCCGCTATCGAAGCATCCTGGGCCTCCATAACACCTCAGCAGTGCCACAGGCGGATTGCCTCCATTCCACGCCGCATTGAAGCAGTCATTTCTGCAAAAGGATTCCCGACCAAGTATTGAGTGCAGAACTGAACATAATTATTTGAAGGTTGACTTTTTTTTGCCGTACGATCTCAGGGACTGACCCCGATCAGCAAAATAGATACACACCAGAAAGGACAAATTATTAATCTTACCGACTATACCTTCTCAGATACTGAAATGAACATACTAACTAGGGGTACCTCCTTTGTACCAACTACTAGGTACAACTCTTTTTCGTGGGTGAAGGACTTACACCTTTTCTGTCGTAAACTTAAATGGCAGAAATTTTTCAGACATAGTGACCTGGAGGAGAGCGTCAAATTAGGGATTCCCCTGAATGAACTCCCTCTGGTCAAAAACCTGGCCGACCTTTTGTCAGAAGGGGAAAGAAAAATAGGTGAAGGTCCCTTTACCAACCTTAAACCAAAAAGCACCAAACTCCCTCCCCCAACGGAAAACAGTTCTATAGATCTATTTTTGACAATAGTAACTAAAGAACTAGAAAAATTGGACCATAAACAGCCCAAAAATGGCTCTAATCTGGATAAAAAGGAAATAGAGGCCATGATGCAAATCCAATCAAACCATGATATCATCCTAAAACCATCCGACAAAGGTGGCAATTTGGTGGCTATGAACCACCAAGAATATAAACGAATGTGTAACACCATTCTTAATGATAAAAATTATTATCAAATCCTTGGGGCTGATCCCACAGATAACTTCACCAGGGAACTTGAAACCATTCTTATAGAAGCCCTAGAGAATAAAATAATATCCAATGATGAAGTAAAATTCATGCTTGCACCATACCCCCAAATTGCCACCTTTTACACCATTCCCAAAATCCACAAAGGACTAAGCCCATTAAAGGGACGCCCTATCGTTGCAGGTATTAATTCCCTCACACAGAATGCGGGTATTTATATTGATAAGGTCTTGAGAAATTATGTCACAGCCCTTCCTTCTTATATTAGGGATACTTCCGATCTATTGAGCAAGATAGACGGCATACAGCTTGATGATGACATTCTTATAGCCTCTATAGATGTAGAGGCTCTGTATAGTAATATCCCACATGACAAGGGACTGTGTGCTATAAATCATTTTCTTAAAAGCCGTGGTACACAATATCATGCACATAGTAATTTTGTTCTGAGACTCATGGACTTCGTCCTTAGACACAATTATTTCCTCTTTGATACCCGTTTCTTCCACCAGCTCAGGGGCACAGCAATGGGGAGCGCATGTGCCCCCACTTATGCTAACCTGTTCCTGGGCTGGTGGGAGGATACTGTAGTTTTTGCGGATGAATGTCCGTGGACGTCGAGAATAGTCTTCTGGGGCCGCTATATCGATGATATTCTGATATTTTGGGGCGGCCCCAGACGACTATTCTCTGACTTCTTGGCCGACCTGAACAAGAACGACATAGGTATGCACTTCACATCTGAAGTGTATAACCAAGGTCTGGCCTTCCTGGATTTATTTATTACTTTGAAGAATGGTACTATCATTACAAAAACTCATAGGAAACCTACAGCGACAAACAGCCTGCTTAGGTGGGAAAGTCATCACCCTGAAAATCTTAAATGTGGTATCCCAAAGGGGCAGTATTTGCGAGTCCGCAGAAACTGCACCACCCAGAGAGACTTCTTTAATCAGGCCAAAGACCTTAAAACCAGGTTTAACCAAAGAGGGTACCCAGATTACCCCTTACAAAGGGCCTTTAGGTTGGCCTTGAGTAAAAACAGAACAGATCTTCTGTCACCTAAACCCCAAAAAACAGATACGGATTCCATCTTTCGTATCATTGGGACATATGATACCTGCAGCAGAGAGGTTAGAAATATCTTCCAAAAATACTGGGATATGCTTTTGTTGGACCCAGACATTCATGATATACTTCCATCTAAACCAGCTATAACATATAGAAGAGGTAGATCCTTAGGTGACCGATTTGTCCATAGCCATTATACAGCGCCCAAAAAAACAGGCACCTGGCTAGATAGAAAACCCTTGGGTACATTCAGATGCGGATCTTGTATAGCCTGCCCATACATATATCAAACCAAAAACTTCACGAGTCATACCACTAACAAAACTTACAATATCCGGGATTTTGCAAATTGCAAAACGACCGGGGTAGTGTATCTCTGTATTTGTTCATGTGGACTTCAGTATGTCGGCAAGACAAAACGGGAACTCAGAAGAAGAATTGGAGACCACCTTGGGGACATAAGGCACAAAAGGGACACCACTATCTCTAGACATGTGCATGATCTCCATGATGGAAATCCAAAATGTCTGAAGTTCTGTGTTGCTGAGGTTATTCGTCCATCCCCTAGAGGAGGCGACCTCGATAAGAGAATCTTACAGAAAGAGTCCGAATGGACTTACCGTCTAAAAACGGTGAGCCCCTCTGGACTCAATGAAATTCTGTAGTTTAGTTGCTTCATCTAAATGTGTTATAGTGGCGTTCTTTCTTATATTTCCAGCCCTATATATTATTAATTATACATTATTCTGCCATGCCTGCACCAACTTCTTCATCGTCATGGCTAAATTAATACCAAATAAAATAAAATATTTTCGTTGATAACTTGCTATACCTCATTGCATTGATCAAGACTACTGTTTATTATTTTTCGGACCTTACAAATGAAGGTATCAGACCGCAATAGGTCTACTCTGTAATATCTATACTTAAATGGTACTTCTATCAGATGGTAGGACTTTATCATTAGTCAAATGTACTGACAATACAATGTTCCTCCCTGTTTCCATTTACTGTCCCACATCACTTATTCCAACTCTTTTCAAAACTAATTCTATATATGCTTTACTTGACATTATTATCATAATATTACAACGTTTATTGACTATATCTATATAAAAAGTCCTTCTTCCTATTTTTGAATGTATTTATTTAATTCTGCACATATCCACTATCTATGTACCCTGGAGCGCATATATTTATGCGCTCCGGTGTCCTGTTAACGTCATCTCCGGCGCATTGTGCTTACTTCCGGTTTCTTTGTGGTCCATCTCCGGTCTGCGTTCCACCGCCGGCCAATAGCAGCGGCCGGCGCATGGGACATGACGCACTTCCGGTTTTGCCTGGCCGATGGTGGAACGCACGCCGCTTTTCACTCACTCCATGAGGTATTTATCCCATTAAATGTTTATTGTTAAGTCAATTTATATTAGCATATATAGAGGTGCAGTTACAGAGAGTTCTCTGGACTGCATTACTCAGTTGGATACATCGATAGAGAGCCATTGTGCTGAGGGCTATTGTGCCACTTCATTATCTTTATTATCCATATCTACATTTTTTCTTCCCCTGATGAATCCGGTCACATTTGTATTGGAGGAAACGCGTTGGGAATTCTAAATTTCTTTATTTTTGGCTGTACAGACACTGGGAGCTATTTTTTGAGGGATAGGACAACAGGGACAGCCGTCGATAAGTGGGGTCGCCTCCTCTGGAGGTGATTCTCCCGCATTTAGGCGGGAGACCTCTCCGCTTTTAGGCAGAATTTCAATAGCCTGATAGGGATATTATCTCCCCAGTATCTGCCTTTTCCTGTCCTGTATCAGAAAAACCGTCCATCCCAACACTTTTTTATCAAGATCTCTGTGGACCTTCCTACTACGTCTATTCTGTTGTCATATGATTCATCTCCATACAACGAAAAAATCATCAAACCGTGAGTGGGACCCTTGGTCCAAATCCGAGCACTTGAAATTGTATATTTACCCTGTGTCTCATTGTACCTAAGTCCATTGTATCTGACCTATGCAGCTATCTATAATACACGTATTATTTCTGTGGGACTTATTTTAACTAATAATGACTAAAAGTTAAGTTTTAAGTAGGATAATTATTCAGTGATACCTTGACTTTTTTTGCATTAAAAACACTTTTCTTTTATTGGTCGGATAAAATATGCAAATTTTTTTAGATAGGAATTTGGGGTTTTCATAAGCTATATGCCCAAATCATCAATATTAAAACAATAAAAGGCTTGAAGTACTTCAGTTGTGTGTAATGAATCTAAAATATATGAAAGTCTAATGTTTATCAGTACTTTACAGAAAATAATGAACTTTATCACAATATGCTAATTTTTTTAGAAGGACCTGTACTTTCTTTATAGTGTATTTGGGTACTGCGGCATTTGTTTGCTGTTTTGCTGCGTTCCCTCTGCTACACACAGTGACAAACGGTATTGGGAAAAATAATGATAACTCGTATGACTGCAAAGGATTTGCAACCAAGTATTAAAAAGTGAAAGTTTGATTTATGATTATTATTCTGTCCCATTACTTTTGGTCCCTTAACAAGTGGGAGGCACATATGCAAACTGTTGTAATTCCTACACCGTTCACCTGATTTGGATGTAAATACGCTCAAATTAAAGCTGACAGTCTGCAGTTGAAGCACATCTAGTTTGTTTCATTTCAAATCCATTGTGGTTGTGTATAGAGACAAAAATGTTAGATTTGTGTTGATGTCCCAAATTTTTATGGACCTAACTGTATGTGTGCCTAATCTGCAATCAAGCTCATTGCACTGTTACCTCACCTGTCTAAGCTGCTGTTCGTTTTCTTAAAGAGACAGTACAATCTTTTCACAAAACCATAAAAAATGTCTAGACAAGGCTCTGAACACTCTTTTATAGCTGAACCAACACAGATACATCATGCCTCTGAACCGGCAGACGTACAGGGAGCAGAGTCTGCAGATATTACCGAACAGAGTGTAAGACCCAAACATACAATAAAACCAACACAGAAACTCAGAGAAAACTATCAAGCCATTAGAGATGAGTTCTCCAGTAATCTGTCAGACCTCTGGGACAGAACCTCACACAGCATGTCAGTTTTGTCACACTCTAATGATCAACCAGCTGAAATAAGAGACTCTATAAATCACCTATTTGCTGTGTATGTACACTACCAGCAGCAGTGATGGCCAGTTTGCATTGTTCGCCCGCGTTACTGAACTGCAGGAGAACAGATCTCACAGATCCACCACAACCAAGTGCACTGCATTTCCTTCCAGATCCTTTCATTCCAGAAGATCAACATTGAGCGATAAGTTAATAGAGGCCCGCACTGATGCCGAATAAAAAAAAGGCGCAAAGATCATTTACCAGAAAGCAAGCAGAGATAGAAGCTTATCAAGCCAAGATGGAAGCTCAAAGCAAAGCTCTCCAAGCAGAGGCAGATTCACAAATAAAGATTCTGCAAATGGAAGGGGAGGAAGCAGCTTCCCTAGCAAGGCTGAAAGTCCTTTAAAAACAATGGGACAAAGTACTAATTCAGACTGCCTTATCCCAGCAGAACTGGAAGGTCCAGCTGAACGCACCAGTGAATACGTTCTAAAGCATAACATCTGCAAAGATAGAGTCCTCTCCTGTACCTCCTACTAACACTGTTCTGACTCTCAACGCAGAGACCTCTCAGCTCTATATGCCTGAGCCTCTTCAAGTCTACAACGCAAGTACATCTATGCAGCAAACCGAATCAACTCATGTCAACAACAAGGTGACTTCCGGTGATAATCCGCAGCTCAAACCAAGGCCAGCACAAGCCTTAGAGACTACCTCACAGTTAAACGCTCATGCAACATCATTTTACCCTGGTAAACCTCACCCTACATCACCAGAGAACTTTCCCACCCAAGTGGTTCCACAAGTTACTTTGACACCAAGGAGTGAGAGACCAGACATGAATGACTTTGCCAGATACATGGTACGCCGTGAGCTCATAAACACCAGCCTCTCAAGGTTTGACGACTGTCCAGAGAGCTACAGGGCCTGGAGATCAAGCTTCAAGGCTACTATTGCAAATCTCTACCTTACTGATAAGGAAGAATTGGATTTGTTCATAAAGTGGCTGGGACCAGAATCTGCAGGTCGTGTTTGAAGACTCAGAATAGTACATGCTGACCACCCAGATGCAGGTCTTGTTGCTGCATGGGCAATACTTGAGCAAGCCTATGGTAGCTCTGAAGCCATAGAAAGCGTTCTATTCAAGAGACTGCAAAACTTCCCAAAAATAGGGAACAAAGACTATTTCAAGCTCCAAGATCTAAGTGACCTCCTCGTGGAGCTAGAGTTGGCAAGGACGGACCCATGTCTACCTGGACTAAGCTTCCTGGACAGCGCTCATGGTGTCAACCCAGTGGTGTCTAAACTGCCATATGGCCTACAAGAGAAATGGGAACAGTGCTCAAGATACAAAAGAGACTATAATGTATCCTTTCCTCAATTCTCATACTTCTGTAGGTTCATTAGTGATCAAGTGTGGATAAGAAACGATCCCAGCTTCAGCTACTGTGAACCCAACCTGCCTGTTTCATCCTCACCATCATCAAGGTATGATAATACAGTAGCTAAACGTAGAGACATAAATAGAGCAATATCTGTTAAAAGGACAGACATCTCACCCTTCACAACCTCACCTATTGATCAGGGCTTTGTGGGTGACAGAGATAAAGACCCTAATCTCCAGTGTCCTTTTCACAAGAAGCCTCAACCTCTTAAGAAATGTCGTGGGCTTAGGGCAAAGACTTTACAAGAGCGCAGGGAGATTCTCCAGAAACTTGGCATATGCTACAAGTGCTTCTTACAGCCATTTTGCTAAAGCCTGTAAAGTTGTCATCAAGTGCTCAGAATGCAGTAGTGACACACATGTTACAGCCATGCATCCTACTCCACTCCACTTCCAGACAACCCACAGCAGCTTCCTACCCATCTCAAATCATGGCGGGGAGCAAGAAGGTCATGCTCCAATCAAAGATAATGTCTCTTCTTCATGTACATAAGTCTGTGGAGAAGGCAAGGACCACCAATGCTGTGCCAAGATATGCCTAGTCAAGATATACCCAAGGGATTATCCTGAGAAAGCTGCTAGTATGTATGCCATAATAGATGAACAGAGCAACAGATCCCTGGTTAAGCCTAAATTCTTTGAGATCTTTGGTATAGAGTGTCACATAACACTATATACTCTCAGAACCTGTTCTGGTTGGGTAGAGACCTTCGGCAGAAGGGTTGATAGATTCATGGTCTCTCATATCAATGAGAGAGAAGGCATACCCCTACCAAGGTTAGTCGAGTGTGATCAGATACCAGACGAAAGGGAAGAGAATCCCATTCCAGAAGCTGCGTATCAACATCCACATTTAAGGCACCTTGTTGATGAGATTCCTGCAATGGACAAGAGTGCTGAAATCTTAGTCCTGTTAGGAAGGGACATTCTCAGAGTACATAAAGTATGCGATCAGTGCGATGGGCCTGACAACGCCCCTTATGCACAAAGACTTGACCTAGGCTGGGTAATAGTGGGCGATGTATGCTTGAACAGGATGTGTACGCCATCTGAGATCAACTCCTTCAAGACTTACGTGTTGGGAAACGGACATGCTTCCCACTTCAAACAGTGCCCTCACCATTATGAAGTAAAGGAGAAGCTTCTTGACATCATACAAGTACCTGATGTTACTCCTGTCCTTTGTGATGACAGCCTAGGTACTACAAGTGAGGACAACAAGATAGCCTTGTCAGTTGAAAACAGAGAATTTATACAATGGACTTAAGTCTTTATTTACAGACGAAGAAGCCATAGACCTGCTCCAAAGGACACAAGGTATGCTTTCTGAGGCTAACCTCAGACTACACAAAATTGCCTCAAATAGTGTTGCTGTTATGAAAGCATTCAACCTGGCGATCATGCCACAGGGTTTGCATCACCATACAAGGTAAAGCCTTACTTAGAACTTAGACAGCTCTCAGAGTCTATTAAAGATTGGGATGCTCCACTGCCATTTCATGAGCTTTTAAAGTGGGAGTCCTGGAAGCAATCTCTACACACCTTAGATGGAATCCACATACCATGCTGCTGCACCTCAGCTTCCCTTGCTACAAGCCAGAGAAAAGAGCTTCACATCTTCTCAGACGCATATACTGAGGCCATTGCGGCTGTTGCCTACCTCAAGGTGAGAGACTCTTCTAATCAAACCCACATAGGGTTTCTGTTTGGGAAAGCTAAGATAGCACCTAAGCCTGAGCACACAATTCCTAGGCTTGAACTTTGTGGGACTGTGCTAGCCGTAGATATCGCAGATTTCATATTATGCAAGCTAGACATTCAGATAGATGACACCAAATTCTACATTGACAGTAAGGTTGTTCTGGGCTACATATGCAACCAGACTAAATGTTTCTATGTCTACGTCTGTGAAGGTTCTCATTTATCCAGGTCATGGTATATATCTGTAAAGAATAAATCAAGGCAACTGGACGTACTGTAGATTTCTTGAAAACGTTTCACTCGTTCTTCCAACAAGCTTTCTCAATTCTGAGTGATTGTACAAAAAATTCTGGGAATAAATATGTAACTGAATCCACATCTGGTAATTAGACCCAGCATTGGGTCAAAGGTGTTGATTCCATTATCCTAATTGGAGTCAGTAGGTGATAAAGACTTCCCAGAAAAAGGTGTCAAGACAGCACCTTTGACCCAATGTTGGGTCTAATTACCAGATGTGGATTCAGTTACATATTTATTCCCAGAATTTTTTGTACAATCACTCAGAATTGAGAAAGCTTGTTGGAAGAACGAGTGAAACGTTTTCAAGAAATCTACAGTACGTCCAGTTGCCTTGATTTATTCTTTACAGATATATGTCTACGTCAGCAATCGTGTAGAAAGAATCAGGAAATGTAAACTTGAACAATGGCATTATGTCCCATCTGAAATTAAGCCTGCAGATCATGCTAGTAGGCCAGTGTCTGCAAGTGTATTAGCAAATTCTTCCTGGTTAACAGGTCCTGAATTCCTGCTGGATCACACAGAAGAGACCACGGCTGACGTCTTTGGTCTTCTAGAACCTGACAAGGATCCAGAGAACCCAACTATCCTTACCCCAGCTACCCTGCTTACCCAGAAGCTTGGGTCCGTTCCTGTTCCACCTGGGAACTTTAAAGACGGAAATCTGTGTTTTGATCAATGGAAGCTAGTACAAAACCTTACCAACTGCTTCTGGAATCGTTGGAAGATGGAGTATCTTTCCACTCTGCAAGGACGCAGGAAATGGCAACAACAGTGCCCTAACATACAAGTTCAAGGACCAGCAAGCCGAAAGAATCGAGTGGCCTATGGGACTTATTGTTAAAAGCGTTCCTAGTGATGATGGTAAGGTACGCAAGATGGAAATGAAAGTTGCAAGGCAAGGGACTGTAAAGACTTTCATCAGGCCTATCACGGAACTTATTCTGCTCTTGCCCTTCGGAGAGTGAACTTATTGCCTAGGCCAGGGATGGGCAAACTGCGGCTCTCCAGCTGTTGTAAAACTACAATTCCCAGTATGCCCAGTCTGCCTACAGCTCTCAGCCTACAGCAGGGCATGATGGGATTTGTAGTTTTACAACAGCTGGAGAGCCGCAGTTTGCCCATCCCTGGCCTAGGCTGCTGAATCCTACCTGAAACTTCAAGCAAGAAGTGTTTGAACTTTACTTGATACGCTTGAAGCCTTACATTTTTGTTGTTGCATTATATGCCTGTTCTCTTTATGTTTTTCAGGTCCTCGGACATCAAGCAAATTGACCTGTTGTTTATTTGCAATTATATAACTTCCGTTATGGTTTAAATAGTGACATTTTCAATGACAGACGGGAAGTGTGCTGCCACGCAGTTAAAATCTATATGGTTTATTTCATTGAACCATTCATATATTCTATATTTGGATATATGCTCCCATCTATTGGCCATTTTTGGTATTGCACTTGTTTTTCTGTTCGTGATATACGTCATTCATTTCATTGCTCCACCCCTTCTTCTGTGTACCTCACTTCCTGTTTCTTCATACTGCTCCAGGCATTGCACAGGTGCAAATGTATTCTCATGTAAGCTTACAAAAGCATCATCTTTTGACCGCACAATACCGGAATCCATCTGTTATGCTGTACTCTGTTATCTGGCTTACAGAATAAAGCAACTTACAAGGATAAACTCTGTGTTGGTGAGTTCAAGCTGATAAGGATTGTCCGCAGTGATTATATCTGCTTATACAGGCCAGGCATAGAGGTCTCACTAAGGATAAATCGCTATTACAACAATCTGAGTCAGAATACAGGGGAATTGAAGCACTTTTGGGTAGAATTTATTGGGCTGAATTGAATCGGATGGCCGAAATCCAAATTGTTGTGGATCAGGATGCATAAAGAAAAATTGGAGAAGAGAATAATCAGGAGAAAAAGAAGGTGATGGTGAGTGGAAAAATAACAGAGAAGAAGAAAAGAAAAAAGGCCATTAAGCTGGTATAGAGTAATACTTTTTGAATTAAACAATCAGGTCAGTGAATTAAAATAGCAGATTTTGGAGCAGGTAGGAGGTAATGAAGATGAGAATAGGAAATCATTGTTACAACATGAGACATTTTTGAATAATACATTTGGAAACATTAGGTTACAACCTCACGGTCAGTTTTCTGCATGCCATTTTGGAAGGTAAAATCAGGAGTGGACTATAAAAGTAGAGAAGAAAGTATAAAGAACAGATCAGCAGGTTTCCGAAACTGCATCAAGAAACTTGACGATGTGGCCTCAGGGGTGCACCACCAATGAGGCCAGGTGAGGCGATCGCCTCAGGTAGGGGCAAGAGGGGGCAATGAGTAGGGTTGAGCGAACCCGAACTGTAGGATTTTTGGACCCCGGACACGAACTTTTACTGTGTTTGGCGATTTAATGGAGCTTTTTGAAAGGCTGTGATTGGCCAGTGCAGCATGTGACCCAGCCTCTATATAAGCTGGAGTCAAGTAGCGCTGCACGTCACTCTGCTGTTACTAGTGTAGGGATAGGATGCTGCTGCTGTGAGGGAGAGAATAGGAAAGAATCTGTTATCAGAAGTGCTTGTTAACTCAGCAATCTACAGTGATTTTGTTTTGTGGGCACCATTTTTTTTACCCTGCCCTGAGCCTAGTGACACAGAAAAATAACTTTTATCTGTCTGTTAGTTAGGTGGGCATCGGCGGCCATTTTGTACAAGTTCAGTGCACCAGCACAGCATACAAGCATACAAGCTTTAAATACTGCAGTTATAATCAACTTTAAAAAACACAAATTTTTTGCAAGATAATACATTGTGGGTCCTTTGCTTAATTTGTGACAGTCAAATACAAGCTGTAAATATTGTAGTTTATATTCTGTGTTTAAAAAAAAAAACACGCATTTTTTGCAAGATCCTACATTTGGGGCCTTTGCTGCATTTCTGACAGTCCAATACAAGCCTTAAATACTGCAGTTATATTATGGTTTTAAAAAAACACCCATTTTGGCCAAGATAATACATTTGTGGACTTGCATTTGTGACAGTTTAAATACTGCAATTATATTCTGGTAATAATAAATCACCCATTTTGTGCAAGACACTAGATTTGGGGCCTTTGCTGCATTTGAGACAGTCCAATACAACCTGTCAATACTGTTGTTACATTATTGGATGACAAACTCAAATTTTTTGTGACCGTGAAGTAATTGCATAAAATTTACCTGTCACACTGTGCGACCTCAAGAAATTTTTCCTGTTTATGACACCGGCACTGCCCTAGGCCTCATGCACATGACCGTTGTGTGCATCCGTGTCCGTTGTTCCATTTTCCGTGATTTTCTGCGGACCCATTGACTTTCAATGGGTCCGTTAAAAACTCGGAAAATGCACCGTTGTTCATCCGCGTCCGTGATCCGTGTTTCCTGTCTGTAAAAAAAATAGGACCTGTCCTATTTTTTTGACGGACAACGGTTCACGGACCCATTCAAGTCAATGGGTCCGTGAAAAAACACGGATGCACACAAGATTGTCATTCGTGTCCGTGATCCGTGTCCGTAGGCTACTTTCATACAGACGGATCCGAAGAGCCGTCTGCATAAATGATTTTTCAGAGCTGAGTGTTCACTTCGTGAAAACTCAGATCCGACAGTAAATATTCTAACACACGTTCCCATAGTGATGGGGACGCTTCAAGTTAGAATATACTACGAACTGTGGACATGACTGCCCCCTGCTGCCTGGCAGCACCCGATCTCTTACAGGGGGCTGTGATCCGCACAATTAACCCCTCAGGTGCCGCACCTGAGGGGTTAATTGTGCGTATCATAGCCCCCTGTAAGAGATCAGGGGCTGCCAGGCAGCAGGGGGCAGACCCCCCTCCCTCCCCAGTTTTAATTTCATTGGTAGCCAGTGTGGCCCCCCCCGGCCCCCCCTCCTTCAACTGTATTAATTTCATTGGTGGCCAGTGCGGCCCCCCGGCCCTCCTCCCTCCCTCTACTGTATTCATTTCATTGGTGGCCAGTGTGCGGCCCTCCTCCCTCCCTCTATTGTATTAATTTCATTGGTGGCCAGTGTGCGGCCCCCCCGGCCCCCCTCCCTCTATTGTATTAATTTCATTGGTGGCCAGTGTGCCGACTCCCCTCTCCCCCCCCCCCCGATCATTGGTGGCAGCGGAGTGTTCCGATAGGAGTCCCAGTTTAATCGCTGGGGCTCCGATCGGTAACCATGGCAACCAGGACGATACTGCAGTCTTGGTTGCCATGGTTACTTAGCAATATTAGAAGCATCATACTTACCTGCTGCTCTGTCTGTGACCGTCCGGGCGCTCCTCCTACTGGTAAGTGACAGATCACTAGGCAATGCGCCGCACAGACCTGTCACTTACCAGTAGGAGGTGCGCCCGGCCGGTCACAGACAGCATAGCAGGTAAGTATGATGCTTCTAATATTGCTAAGTAACCATGGCAACCAGGACTGCAGTAGCATCCTGGTTGCCATGGTTACCAATCGGAGCCCCAGCGATTAAACTGGGACTCCGATCAGAACTCTCCGCTGCCACCAATGATCGGGGGAGGGGAAGAGGGGAGGCCGCACACTGGCCACCAATGAAATTAATACAATAGAGGGAGGGGGGGCCGCACACTGGCCACCAATGAAATTAATACAGTAGAGGGAGGGGGGGCTGCACTGGCCACCAATGAAATTAATACAGTAGAGGAAGGGAGGGGGGCCGGGGGGGTCCGCACTGGCCACCAATGAAATTAAAACTGGGGTGGGAGGGGGGTCTGCCCCCTGCTGCCTGCCAGCCCCTGATCTCTTACAGGGGGCTATTATATGCACAATTAACCCCTCAGGTGCGGCACCTGAGGGGTTTATTGTGCGGATCACAGCCCCCTGTAAGAGATCGGATGCTACAAGGCAGCAGGGGCTAGTCATGTACACAGTTCATAGTATATTCTAACTTGAAGCGTCCCCATCACTATGGGAATGCCTCTGTGTTAGAATATACTGTCGGATCTGAGTTTAGACAATCTAACTCAAATCCGATGGTATATTCTAACATAGAGGCAATCCCATAGTGTGGGGGACGCTTCAAGTTAAAATATAACATCGGATTGGAGAAAACTCCGATCCGATGGTATAATAGGGACTCCTGACTTTACCTTGAAAGTCAATGGGGGACGGATCCGTTTGCAATTGCACCATATTGTGTCAACGTCAAACGGATCCGTCCCCATTGACTTGCATTGCACGGCCAGGCGGACACCAAAATGACTTTTTCCTTCATGTCCGTGGATCCTCCAAAAATCAAGGAAGACCCACGGAAGAAAAAACAGACACGGATCACAGAACTACGGAACCTGTTTTTGCGGACCACAAAAAAAAAACGGTTGTGTGCACGAGGCCTTACTGTCAGTGAACTTAATTGTTGACTATTGGCGGTTGCATTGTCGCCTGACATAAACCATTTGTTATGTTGGTGAACGTAAAGGATGAGAAGAGCATCAAATAAGGGACATTGCCCTGGTCGTGGTGCTGCTAGTGAAGCTCCTGTTGCAGGGAGATGACGTGGTCGATCTGTGCCAGCTACACGCACAAGCGAAACACCTTCTTTAGGTGCGAGTAGGTGACAGAACCTTCAGCGTTATTTAGTAGGGCTGAATGCGGCTCTATGAATAGTGAGGCCAGAACAAGTACAGGCGATAGTAGATTGGGTGGCTGACAGTGCCTCCAGTTCCTTACATTGTCTCCAACCCAGTCTCCTGCTGAAAGATCAGAGTTGGCACATGCAGCCCATGTCCATCAGTCTCTCACCTCACCCCCTTGCAAATCAGCCAAACAGTCTGAGCCCCAAGTCATGCAGCAGTCTCTTATGCTTTTTGATGACTCTGCTAGTAGGGTTTACCAGGGCCATCCACATAGCCCTGCCCCAGAAGTGGAAGAGAACCGATGCCCAACCACTTATGTTTCAGGATGAGTACATGGGAGGACCACCGCAGCACGTCTCTGATGATGACGAAACACAGGTGCCAACTGCTGTGGCTTTCTGCAGTGTGCAGACCGACAAGGAGGAGAGGGATGAAGACTCGGTGGAAGATGATGTGGAGGATGATGAGGTCCTCTACACCACATGGAATCAAGGTTATGCGAGTGACCTGTCTAGTTTGGAGGAAGAGGCTTTGGTCGCACAGATGCACCAGCACAGCAAAAGAGGGAGCAGGGTGCAAAAGCGTCTGTTACATTCTTGAGTGACACTTTACATTTTTTGCCATGAATAAACCCCTGCTCTTCATAGGTGACAGGGATCAAAATTTCGTAAAATCGTCTGTTACATTGTCAGGTGACATTTTACCAATTTTGCCGTATACAAACCCCTGCTCTGCATAAGTGACAGGGACCTAATTTTTGTAAAATCGTCTGTTCAATTGGTGGGTGACATTAACCCATTTTTGCCGATGAAAAACTCCTGCTCTGCATAGGTGACAGGGACTTAAATTTCTAAAATTCATATTTAATTGACACGCGCCCCCTCAGTTCATTCAATCCTTCCGCTTTAACAACTTGTCCCACATTTCCGCTCAATCACATTTAATTTCATCCATTAACCTCCCTTGGATGTGGTATCCCTTTCCCAGGCTCACTCTCCGGCCTGGAGCCCTGATTCCCCGCTACCCGTGATCACCATGGTAGGCACAGAAAAGAACATAAAAAATTGATAGAGAAGATATCCAATTGGATCGTGGACGTTACGGGGACGTGCGACATGGTGGAGCAGTCTGTGTGCACACGCCTACACGTACTGACTGATGGGTCTGCCCCCTTCAAATTCTGGGTCTCTAAATTGGGCACATGGCCTGAGCTTGCCCTTTATGCCTTGGAGGTGCTGGCCTGCCCTGCAGCCAGTGTATTGTCTGAACGTTTTGTTTAGCACGGCTGGAGGGGGTTATCACAGACAAGTGCAGCCGCCTGTCTACAGCCAATGTGGACAAGCTCACTCTCATTAAAATGAACCAGGCAGGGATTCCACAGGATTTGTCTGTACCTTGTGCAAAACAGACATGCATACCGGCCTCACCCAGCAATTGTTGTACTCCAGCGCACTTTCTCTTTGTTTATTTTTTTATATTTCCCAATGTTTTGGGGTCTACCCAAATTTGAACAAAAAAATAAACAATATAAAATAAAAAACTAAACCAAAAACCAGAGTTGGCTACCTCCTCCATCGCAGCTTTCACCTACACCGCCACATCCACCACCTCCTCAACCTCCTACTCCATAAGGACCTCCTCCTCGTAGATCAAGATTATTATTTGTTTTATTTTTACGTATTTTGTTATTTTAAGTCATTTCCCTATCTACATTTGTTTGCAGAGCACTTGCCATACTCTTAACCACGTTTTGCTGCCTTTTATAGCCCTCTAGCCCTTTCCATGACTTTTTTAGAGCCATTTTAGTGCTCCAAAGTTCGGGTCCCCATTGACTTCAATGGGGTTCGGGGTCAAGTTCGGGTCCCGAACTCGAACTTTATGTGAACATCCAGGTGTCCGCTCAACTCTTACTATCATGTCTTAGTTATGCACTTATTTATGGCTTTCATTATTATATCCTGAGATTAATGTATTGTCCTTCTATTGTGATTTTATTTTATATATTTATAGTATGGATAATGTGTGGGTTAGCTAACTTGTCATACTATTGTTAGAATAGTCCCCCAAATCCAGTATTTTATTTGAACATATATATCCTAGAAAACTATAATGGCGCCAGCGCTACAGGATGGCTGCCCGGGGTTGAGCCGTCAATATTATAGATCATCTGCCTCGGCACTGCAAGTCACTTGATCGGACTGCTCACGTGATCAAGAGTACTTTCGCAAGAGTACAAAAAGGGTATAAAAAGCATTTGGTATTGATGGAAGGGTACGCCCCAAGAAGAAGCAAGGCGAAATGCGAGTCGGGGTTGGTGTTCCCTCCAGGCTCCTGGTCTGTATTTGGTCTCCTATTGCTACATTGCACATTTGTTACCTTTGCATTGCCTTACTTTCTTTGTATTACTTATCTGCCTGTCCAGGATTAATTCCTGTTGGGACTTTTTTTAATACAATTATATTTAGGCACTGTTTTTTATGAAATTGTGCAACATCATCTGTAGGAACATGGATGATTATGTGCAAGTTGAATGAAGTTATTGACTTTATTTGTCAAGTACTATATACGCATAATGCACATTTAATGGAAACTTGAATATAATGGTCTGAGTGCCTGGGGGGATTATTTCTGTCACAGCACTTTCGTGGATTACTGCTATTTTATGATATGTTATGTATTGTATGATTTTGTACTAATAAATTATAATGTTACATTATGTGTCTTTAAATATTTGGTGATTCTTTGAATATTTTCGGACAGATTCAACTATTTGCGGTTTGCTAATATGGGACCGGATTTTAAGTGCTGGTCTGGGTTTTGGCAGCACCTGGCTGTCCTTAAATAGGCAGCTGGGCTCAGAAGCCAGGTCTCTGTGTTGGGATCTGGGAGCCTTGTGTATGGATGAAGGCTTGCTACCTGTTTGGCTTGAAAACAGGTTGGTGCTGCTATGGTCAAGGACTACAGCAGCGAGAGACAAACCTGCAGCAATGCAAGGCTGATGAGCAGCAGCAAGAGACTAACCAGTTGAAGCTACAATGCGTGATGGCTTTGCAGACAGCAGGAGAAACCCCGAGCATCTATGATGCCCAGAAAACAGTCTGTGCCGTGATTCCTAAGATGACTCCCGTATATGACACCGAAACCTACCTGGCAATGTACGAGAAAGTGGCCATCAGAGAAAAGCTACCCCATGACCAGTGGGCTGAAGTCGTCGCTCCGTTCCTGGAATCCGATTCCCAGCGGGTGTATTTGACTTGCCGGACGATCAAGAGGCTGACTACCAGAAAGTCAAGGGTGAGATTCTGGCAAGACTGGGGGTGAATGTGTTGGTCCGGGCCCAGGGGGTGCATCATTGGGGGTTCAACCCAGCTGAGCCTGCAAGACCCCAAGTCTGCTAGCCCATATGTTCTGAAGGACTTTGCCATACCGTCTCCAGCACTGGATTGGTCTGGTGTCTCCTGGCAATGCCCTTGAGATAGTGGACCTGGTGGAATGCTATGAAGCTACCAGGAATCTAAAGGAGGGTTCAGTCAGAAGGTGGGTCGGCAAACCCCTGAAATCTCCACCCCAGGCCCAGAAATTTGGGCCGATAAAACCCACCAGGGATTTACCCATGGCAGACCTGGCTCTGAAAGTCTGCTGACAGTGTCAGGAGCCTGGCCATGTAAAGGCTGACTGTCCCCATTGGGTTGAGCCCATAGACACAAACTATGGCTACCATCAGTCGCTATATGCCAGGAGGCTGTGTGCAACTGGTACCCACAGAGTTTCTAGATCATTTGTGCTAAGTGTGATGGTGGAAAACGTGGAGGACTTGCCACCGGGTCATGAATTGGCAGACCTCAACCCTATCCCGCGCCTGGGAAAATGTGTTAATAGTAGATGGTGAACCTCAACAACCTGGGGCAGAGTCAGTGTTTTCCCATTTGTGGTTTATCAGGATATGTTATATCGAGTAATTCAACTACAGGGTGAGCCTATTGAACAGTTGGTTGTCCCCAAGGCTTATCGCAAGCTTGTATTAGAACTAGCCCACCAACATGTTCTCGGGGGTCACCTGGGGCTGCAGAAAACTCAGGATCGTATTCTATAGTGGTTTTACTGGCCCAGCATATTCAAAGAAGTGGAAGAGTTTTGTAAGTCTTGCCCGACCTGCCAGATAACTAGCCCCCAGCCACATTTCTGTAGTCCCCTAGTACCTCTCACGATTATCAAAGTACCATTTGACGAATAGCTATGGACCTCATAGGCCCAGTACCGAAGTCTGCCAGAGGGCATCAACACATCTTAGTCATTGTAGACTATGCCACTCGGTACCCAGAGCCAGTGCCATTGCGACATATCTCAGCCAAACTCATAGTTAAGGAATCAATGGAGATATTTTCTCTCGTAGGACTACCTAAAGAGGTTTTGACCGACCAAGGGACCCCATTTATGTCCAAGGTGATGAGTGAACCCTGTAAGTTGGTGCACATAAAACAGCTACAGACGTCCGTTTACCATCCGCAAACGGATGGTCTGGTATAAAAGGTTTAACCAAAAATAAAAAAATATGTTGAAAAGGGTGGTGGCTAAAGATGGGAAGGACTGCCCTATCTTATGTTCGCAGTGCAAGAGGTACCCCAGTCCTCTACTTGGTTCTAGCCCTTCGAACTGCTATATGTCAGACACCCTCGCGGTCTCTTGGACGTTGCCAAAGAGGCGTGGGAACAACAACCCACTCCACATAAAAGTTTAATTGAGTACGTTACCCAGATGCAAGATCGGATAGAGACAGTGTTGCCTCTTGTTAGTGAGCATATGTAGGCAACTTAGTAAGCCCAGAGTCAGGTATATAATCGGTAGGCTCTGGTCCGGAGCTTTTAACCCATGGTAATCTGGTTTTGTTTCTGGTGCCGACAGTGGACAGTATGTTCCTGGCTAGGTGGCAGTAGCCCTACGAAGTACCCGAGAAAATTGGAGATGTAAACTACAAGGTACACCAGCCAGGGCGGCGAAAGCCAGAGCAGGTTTACCATGCAAATTTACTCAAACCGTGGGAAAAGTAGGGAAACCTATACAGAAGACAGGCTGCGGCCGGGTTTTCGAGGAGAAGAGGTACCAGGCCCCTCTGTATGATGCAAGAGATGGCTTCCACAGTAAAAATTGCTGACAACTAGGGATGAGCGAATCCGAACTGTATAGTTCGGGTTCGTACCGAATTTTGGGGTGTCCGTGACACGGACCCGAACCCGGACATTTTCGTAAAAGTCCGGGTTCGGGTTCGGTGTTCGTCGCTTAGCAGCCAATCAACAAGTGTCATACTACTTGCCCCAAGAGGCCGTCACAGCCATGCCTACTATTGGCATGGCTGTGATTGGCCAGTGCAGCATGTGACCCAGCCTCTATTTAAGCTGGAGTCACGTAGCGCCGCACGTCACTTTGCTCTGATCAGTATAGGGAGAGGTTGCAGCTGCGACGTTAGGGCGAGATTAGGCAGTGATTAACTCCTCCAAAAGACTTCATTCAGAGATCGATCTGCAGCTGTGGATGATTGAACTGCTGCTATTGAATTGCTCACTGTTTTTAGGCTGCCCAGAGCGTTTTTCAGTCACTTTTTTCTGGGGTGATGGCGGCCATTTTGTGTATTGTGGTGTGCCAGCACAAGCTGCCACCAAGTGCATTTAACCCTCAATAGTGTGGTTGTTTTTTGGCTATATCCTACATCAGGGTGAAGCTGTCAGACCAAGTGCATTTAACCATCAATAGTGTGGTTATTTTCTGTCCATCTACTACATCAGGGGCAAGCTGTCACCAAGTGCATTTAACCCTCAATAGTGTGGTTGTTTTTTGGCTATATCCTACATCAGGGTCAAGCTGTCACACCAAGTGCATTTAACCATCAATAGTGTGGTTATTTTTTGGCCATATCCCAGTCAAATTCTGACTGTAAACGTATACCTGTCACCCAGCGCCTAAATAATAGGCCTCAAATTTATATTCATCCAAATCTGTCATTATTGCTGTAGCTGGTCAAGTTATTTAGTGTCCGTCAAAGCACAGTTTTTGTTCTGGGTTGAAATACAATTCCCAATTTAGCAATTCTCTAAATTAGTGGTTTCTGCTGTATCAGGCCTACTTTAAATTTATCCCTAAAAGGGTATATTAGATTCAAGGTGCAGATAGTGTCATTCTCAATAACTTCACACACACGCTACTGTGCATATCCCAGTCTAATTCTGTCTGTAAACGTATACCTGTCACCCAGCGCCTAAATAATAGGCCTCAAATTTATAGTCAGCTAAATCTGTGGTTACTGCTGTGCCTGTATTAGTGTAATACGGTACCTAAATAGATAGTGTTAGGTGTCTTTAAAAAAAGGCCTGAATTTGAATTCAATACATTGGGCCAAATAATATTTTTGTTGTTGTGGTAAAAGATAACAATAAGGAAAACATCTAGTAAAGGACGAGGATGCGGACATGGTCGTGGTGGTGTTAGTGGACCCTATGGTGCTGGGAGAGGACATGGCTGTTCTGCCACAGCCACACGTCCTAGTGTACCAACTACCTCAGGTCCCAGTAGCCGCCATAATTTACAGCAATATTTGGTGGGGCCCAATGCCGTTCTAAGGATGGTAAGGCCTGAGCAGGTACAGGCATTAGTCAATTGGGTGGCCGACAGTGGATCCAGCACGTTCACATTATCTCCCACCCAGTCTTCTGCAGAAAGCGCACAGATGGCGCCTGCATACCAGGGAAACTGTCTGAGCTTCAAGTTATGCAGCAGTCTCTTATGCTGTTTGAAGACTCCGCTGGTAGGGTTTCCCAAGGGCATCCACCTAGCCCTTCCCCAGTGGTGGAAGACATAGAATGCACTGACGCACAACCACTTATGTTTCCTGATGATGAGGACATGGGAATACCACCTCAGCATGTCTCTGATGATGACGAAACACAGGTGCCAACTGCTGCGTCTTTCTGCAGTGTGCAGACTGAACAGGAGGTCAGGGATCAAGACTGGGTGGAAGACGATGCAGGGGACGATGAGGTCCTAGACCCCACATGGAATGAAGGTCGTGCCACTGACTTTCACAGTTCGGAGGAAGAGGCAGTGGTGAGACCGAGCCAACAGCGTAGCAAAAGAGGGAGCAGTGGGCAAAAGCAGAAAACCCGCCGCCAAGAGACTCTGCCTGCTACTGACCGCCGCCATCTGGGACCGAGCACCCCAAAGGCAGCTTCAAGGAGTTCCCTGGCATGGCACTTCTTCAAACAATGTGCTGACGACAAGACCCGAGTGGTTTGCACGCTGTGCCATCAGAGCCTGAAGCGAGGCATTAACGTTCTGAACCTTAGCACAACCTGCATGACCAGGCACCTGCATGCAAAGCATGAACTGCAGTGGAGTAAACACCTTAAAAACAAGGAAGTCACTCAGGCTCCCCCTGATACCTCTTCTGCTGCTGCCGCCTCCGCCTCTTCCTCCGCCTCTGGAGGAACGTTGGCACCTGCCGCCCAGCAAACAGGGGATGTACCACCAACACCACCACCTCCGTCACCAAGCATCTCAACCATGTCACACGGCAGCGTTCAGCTCTCCATCTCACAAACATTTGAGAGAAAGCGTAAATTCGCACCTAGCCACCCTCGATCCCTGGCCCTGAATGCCAGCATTTCTAAACTTCTGGCCTATGAAATGCTGTCATTTAGGCTGGTGGACACAGACAGCTTCAAACAGCTCAAGTCGCTTGCTGTCCCACTGTATGTTGTTCCCAGCCGGCACTACTTCTCCAAGAGAGCCGTGCCTTCCCTGCACAACCAAGTATCCGATAAAATCAAGTGTGCACTGCGCAACGCCTTCTGTAGCAAGGTCCACCTAACCACAGATACGTGGACCAGTAAGCACGGCCAGGGACGCTATATCTCCCTAACTGTACACTGGGTAAATGTAGTGGCAGCTGGGCCCCAGGCAGAGAGCTGTTTCGCGCACGTCCTTCCGTCGCCAAGGATCGCAGGGCAACATTCTTTGCCTCCTGTTGCCACCTCCTCCTACTCAGCTTCCTCCTCCTCTTCTTCCGCCTGCTCATCCAGTCAGACACACACCTTCACCACCAACTTCAGCACAGCCCGGGGTAAACGTCAGCAGGCCATTCTGAAACTCATATGTTTGGGGGACAGGGCCCACACCGCACAGGAGTTGTGGCGGGGTATAGAACAACAGACCGACGAGTGGTTGCTGCCGCTGAGCCTCAAGCCCGGCCTGGTGGTGTGCGATAATGGGCGAAATCTCGTTGCAGCTCTGGAACTAGCCGGTTTGACGCACATCCCTTGCTTGGCGCATGTGCTGAATTTGGTGGTGCAGAAGTTCATTCACAACTACCCCGACATGTCAGAGCTGCTGCATAAAGTGCGGGCCGTCTGTTCGCGCTTCCGGCGTTCACATCCTGCCGCTGCTCGTCTGTCTGCGCTACAGCGTAACTTCGGCCTTCCCGCTCACCGCCTCATATGCGACGTGCCCACCAGCTGGAACTCCACCTTGCACATGCTGGACAGACTGTGCGAGCAGCAGCAGGCCATAGTGGAGTTTCAGCTGAAGCACGCACAGGTCAGTCGCACTACAGAACAGCACCACTTCACCACCAATGACTGGGCCTCCATGCGAGACCTGTGTGCCCTGTTGCGCTGTTTCGAGTACTCCACCAACATGGCAAGTGACGATGACGCCGTTATCAGCGTTACAATACCACTTCTATGTCTCCTTGAGAAAACACTTAGGGCGATGATGGAAGAGGAGGTGGCCCAGGAGGAAGAGGGGTTATTTTTAGCACTTTCAGGCCAGTCTCTTCGAAGTGACTCAGAGTGAGGTTTTTTGCAACAGCAGAGGCCAGGTACAAATGTGGCCAGCCAGGGCCCACTACTGGAGGACGAGGAGGACGAGGATGAGGAGGAGCTGGAGGACGATGAGGATGAAGCATGGTCACAGCGGGGTGGCACCCAACGCAGCTCGGGCCCATCACTGGTGCGTGGCTGGGGGGAAACGCAGGACGATGACGATACGCCTCCCACAGAGGACAGCTTGTCCTTACCCCTGGGCAGCCTGGCACACATGAGCGACTACATGCTGCAGTGCCTGCGCAACGACAGCAGAGTTGCCCATATTTTAACATGTGCGGACTACTGGGTAGCCACCCTGCTGGATCCACGGTACAAAGACAATGTGCCCACCTTACTTCCTGCACTGGAGCGTGATAGGAAGATGCGCGAGTACAAGCGCACGTTGGTAGACGCGCTACTGAGAGCATTCCCAAATGTCACAGGGGAACAAGTGGAAGCCCAAGGCCAAGGCAGAGGAGGAGCAAGAGGTCGCCAAGGCAGCTGTGTCACGGCCAGCCCCTCTGAGGGCAGGGTTAGCATGGCAGAGATGTGGAAAAGTTTTGTCAACACGCCACAGCTAACTGCACCACCACCTGATACGCAACTTGTTAGCAGGAGGCAACATTTCACTAACATGGTGGAACAGTACGTGTGCACACCCCTCCACGTACTGACTGATGGTTCGGTCCCATTCAACTTCTGGCATGGATCCCACAGGACCTGTCCAACCCTTGTGCAGATTAGACATTAACTACCTCCCCTTAACCACATATTATTGTACTCCAGGACACTTCCTCATTCAATCCTATTTTTATTTTCATTTTACCATTATATTGCGAGGCAACCCAAAGTTGAATTAACCTCTCCTCTGTCTGGGTTCCGGGGCCTAAATATATGCCAATGGACTGTTCCAATGTTGGGTGACGTGAAGCCTGATTCTCTGCTATGGGACCTCTCTCCAATTGATATTGGTTAATTTTTATTTATTTTATTTTTATTTTTATTTATTTCCCTATCCACATGTTGCTGCCTTTTGCAGCCCTCTAGCTCTTTCCTGGGCTGTTTTTTAGCCTTTTTAGTGCCGAAAAGTTCGGGTCCCCATTTACTTCAATGGGGTTCGGGTTCGGGACGAAGTTCGGGTCGGGTTCGGAACCTGAACCCGAACATTTCCGGGAAGTTCGGCCGAACTTCTCGAACCCGAACATCCAGGTGTTCGCTCAACTCTACTGACAACCTCTCCTCTAAACACTCAGGAGGCCAGGGAGTTTGTGTTCTCGGATCTCCCTGGACCCACTTCCATAATCCAGCATGACATTGTCACTGAGTCTCAGGCAAGTCTGATTGAAACCATACCGGGTACCCGAGACTCGGTGACAAGCCATATCGGTGGAGGTGCAGCTAATGTTGCAGCTAGACATCATTGAAGAGTCAAAAAATGAGAGGGCCAGTCCTATAGTATTGATACCTAAGCCAGGCGGGATGTTGCGGTTTTGTAACGACTTTCGAAAACTTTACTATGTTTCCAAATTCGATGCATATCCCATGCCCTGGGTAGATGAGCTCATCGAGAGGTTAGGACAGGCCCGGTATTTTTCTGTTTTGGACCTCTTGAAAGGGCTACTGGCAGGTACCCAACGGAGGCTGCCAAAGAGAAAACTGCCTTCATCACGCCTGAGGGGCTGTATCACTACAAGGTCTTACCCTTTGGTTTTCATGGTGCCCCCCACCACTTTTCAGCAACTAATGGACATTGTGATTTGTCCACATCGTCAGTACGTTTCGGCTTACCTGGGCGATATTGTCATTCACGGTACCGACTGGGAAAGTCACCTACCCAAAGTGCAGGCTGTAGTGGACTCCCTTCAGAAAGCTGGCCTAACCGCTAACCCAAAAAAATGTGTTATAGGGTTAGAAGAGACTAAGCACCTGGCGTATGTCATTGGGCGTGGAGTTATCAAACCGCAAGCGAAAAAAATAGAGGCGATACGGACTTGACCCTGACATGTCAAAACTAGGCAAATAAAGTAATTCCTGGGAATGGTGGGATATTACATGAGGTTTGTCCCCCACTTTGCTACTCTAGCCGCTCCCTTGGCAGGACTCTTGAAGGGACACAAGTCAATGATGGTTCATTGGGATGATCGGACAGAAGAGGCTTTCTTTACTTTTAAGTTGGTCCTGTGCAGGTCACCGGTTTTGGTGACTTCAAAAGAGAGTTTATAGTACAGACCGATGTCTCCAAAGTAGGCCTTGATTCTGTACTGTCTAGTGCCACATCCAGCCATTGTTATATACTCCAGTGCAGTTTGTTCGTTCTGTTACATATTTCCCAATGTTTTGGGGCCTCCCCAAATAAAAAGCAAAGTAAAATTTAAAGAAGAAAAAGAACAAAATATAAAAACAGTGTTGGTTACCTCTTCCTCCACAGCTTCCGCCTACACCGCCACGTCTACAGCCTCCTCAACTTCCTACTCCACTTGGACCTCCTGTTTCAAGATTATTATTTATTATTATTTTTTATTCTGTTATTTTAAGTCATTTCCCTATCCACATTTGTTTGCAGGACAATTGTACTGCTCTTACCCCCATTTTGCTTCCTTTTGTAGCCCTTACTATGACTATTTTAAAGCCATTTTACAGCACCAAAGTTACGTTTCTATTGACTTCTTTGGGGTCTGGGTTCAGGGTCAAGTTCGGGTACCCGAACCAAACTTTGAACTAAAGTTCAGCCAAGCCTGTCCAACCTGAACGTCCAGGGTCCACTCATCCCAATTGAGCAGGAGTAAAAGCACATTGGAACAATTCACATCACAAGAAACCAGGGCCAAGATACATGGAGCAGTGGCAACACGAACCTCTATTGAACACAATGCCACAAATCCAAACCCACAAGCAAACAACACTTTAGTGTCCCACAAGGTAAATGTGGGCACTACACAAGGGTCAATATGGCCACGTTATTCTTCACCTCCTGTGGAACATGGTCAATGTATTTTATATGATGTTTTTATGTTTTTTCTGTTATCTACTGTATCAAGCCTGTTAGGGGTAGTTCCTCCTCCTAGACAGTAGAGGGAGCTAGGGAACCCCTAGTATATATAGTTAGGCCCAGACAGGAAAGGGTCAGTGCAGTATAGTCCAGGAGGCTAGTTAGAGCAATCTAGCCTGCCTGAGTTTCCCGAGCAAAAGAAGCTCAGAAGTTGCATCCAGGGGAAGAGTTTGCCTCCTGAGAAACCAAGTTCCTTTAACCGCCTCCGGTCCGCCTAACGCAGGATCACGGTTCGGAGGCGGCTCCCCCAGTCTCAGCAACGCATATACGTGTCATCTCGCGAGAGCCGAGATTCCCTGTGAACGCGCGCACACAGGCGCGCGCGTTCCCAGGATCGGAAGGTAAGAGAGTGGATCTCCAGCCTGCCAGCGGCGATCGTTCGCTGGCAGGCTGGAGATGCAATTTTTTTTAACCCCTAACAGGTATATTAGATGCTGTTTTCATAACAGCATCTAATATACCTGTTACCTGGTCCTCGGGTGGTCCATTTTGCTTGGATCGATCACCAGAGGACACAGGTAGCTCAGTAAAGTAGCACCAAACACCAATACACTACACCCCCCCTGTCACTTATTAACCCCTTATTAACCCCTGATCACCCCTGATCACCCCATATAGACTCCCTGATCACCCCCCTGTCATTGATCACCCCCCTGTAAGGCTCCATTCAGACGTCCGTATGATTTTTACGGATCCACGGATACATGGATCGGATCCGCAAAACACATATAGATGTCTGAATGGAGCCTTACAGGGGGGTGATCAATGACAGGGTGGTGATCACACATATAGACTCCCTGATCACCCCCCTCATTGATCACCCCCCTGTAAGGCTCCATTCAGACGTCAGTATGTTTTTTACGGATCCACAGATACATGGATCGGATCCGAAAAAACACATACGGACGTCTGAATGGAGCCTTACAGGGGGGTGATCAATGACAGGGGGGTGATCACCCATATAGATTCCCTGATCACCCCCCTGTCATTGATCACCCCCCTGTCATTGATCACCCCCCTGTAAGGGTCCATTAAGACGTCCGTATGTTTTCTACGGATCCACGGATACATGGATCGGATCCGCAAAACACATACGGACGTCTGAATGGAGCCTTACAGGGGGGTGATCAATGACAGGGTGGTGATCACCCATATAGACTCCCTGATCACCTTCCTGTCATTGATCACCCCCCTGTAAGGCTCCATTCAGACGTCCATATGTTTTTTACAGATCCACGGATACATGGATCAGATCCGCAAAACACATACGGACGTCTGAATGGAGCCTTACATGGGGGTGATCAATGACAGGGGGGTGATCACCCATATAGATTCCCTGATCACCCCCCTGTCATTGATCACCCCCCTGTAAGGCTCCATTCAGACGTCCGTATGTTTTTTACGGATCCACGGATACATGGATCGGATCCGCAAAACACATACGGACGTCTGAATGGAGCATTACAGGGGGGTGATCAATGACAGGGGGGTGATCAGGGAGTCTATATGGGGTGATCACCCCCTGTCATTGATCACCCCCCCTCCTGTAAGGCTCCATTCAGACGTCCGTATGTGTTTTGCGGATCCGTGGATCCGCATAACACGGACACCGCGGATCCGCAAAACACATATGGACATCTGAATGGAGCCTTACAGGGGGGTGATCAATGACAGGGTGGTGATCACCCCATGCAGACTCCCTGATCACCCCCCTGTCATTGATCACCCCCTGTAAGGCTCCATTTAGACATATTTTTGGCACAAGTTAGCAGAAATAGATATTTTATTTTTATTTTATTTTTCTTACACAGTCTCATATTCCACTGACTTGTGTCAAAAAATAAAATCTCACATGAACTCACCATACCCCTCACAGAATCCAAATGCGTAAATTTTTTTAGACATTTAGATTCCAGACTTCTTCTCACGCTTTAGGGCCCCTAAAATGCCAGAGCAGTATAAATACCCCACATGTGACCCCATTTCGGAAAGAAGACACCCCAAGGTATTCCGTGAGGGGCATATTGAGTCCATGAAAGTTAGCGGAAAGGGAGACTTTGTGAGAAAATACCAAAAAAAATCAATTTCCGCGAACTTGTGCCAAAAAAAAAAATTCTATGAACTCGCCATGCCCCTCATTGAATACCTTGGGGTGTCTTCTTTCCAAAATGGGGTCACATGTGGGGTATTTATACTGCCCTGGCATTTTAGGGGCCCAAAGCGTGAGAAGAAGTCTGGGATCCAAATGTCTAAAAATGCCCTCCTAAAAGGAATTTGGGCACCTTTGCCCACCTAGGCTGCAAAAAAGTGTCACACATCTGGTATCGCCGTACTCAGGGAAGTTGGGCAATGTTTTTTGGGGTGTCATTTTACATATACCCATGCTGGGTGAGATAAATATCTTGGTCAAATGCCAACTTTGTATTAAAAAAATGGGAAAAATGGTTGTCTTTTGCCGAAATATTTATCTCACCCAGCATGGGTATATGTAAAAAGACACCCCAAATCACATTGCCCTACTTCTTGAGTACGGCGATACCAGATGTGTGACACTTTTTTGCCGCCTAGGTGGGCAAAGGGGCCCACATTCCAAAGAGCACCTTTTGGATTTCACAGGCCATTTTTTACAGATTTTGATTTCAAACTACTTCCCACACATTTGGGCCCCTAAAATGCCAGGGCAGTATAACTACCCCACAAATGAGCCCATTTTGGAAAGAAGACACCCCAAGGTATTTCATGATGGGCATAGTGAGTTCATGGACGTTTTTATTTTTTGTCACAAGTTAGTGGAATATGAGACTTTGTAAGGAAAAAAAAAAATCATATTTTCCGCTATCTTGTGACAAAAAATAAAAAGTTCTATGAACTCATTATGCCCTTCAGCAAATACCTTAGGGTGTCTACTTTCCGAAATGGGGTCATTTGTGGGGTTTTTCTACTGTCTGGGCATTGTAGAACCTCAGGAAACATGACAGGTGCTCAGAAAGTCAGAGCTGCTTTAAAAAGTGGAAATTCATATTTTTGTACAATAGTTTGTAAACGCTATAACTTTTACCCAAACCATTTTTTTTTACCCAAACATTTTTTTTTATCAAAGACATGTAGAACAATAAATTTTGCGAAAAATTTATATATGGATGTTAAAAATCGTTAAATTTCGATTAATAACAAAAAAAGTAAAAATGTCAGCAGCAATGCAATACCACCAAATGAAAGCTCTATTAGTGAGAAGAAAAGGAGGTAAAATTCATTTGGCTGGTAAGTTGCTTGACCGAGCAATAAACAGTGAAAGTAGTGTAGTGCAGAAGTGTAAAAAGTGGCCTGGTCATTAAGGGTGTTTCGGCTATGGGGGTTGAAGTGGTTAAAAATACAGTGCAGAGCCAAGTTTATTTCCAGCCAAACAGAGAGCTGAAGGGCAGAAGGATATTCCACAGCAAGGAGACATATACCAGAGGGAGGTTTCCCTAACCAAGGATAACACCAAGAATAGGGCATACGGGCCTTGGAGAAAGCCAGACAGAAACTGAGGAGAAATACAGCCTGATCTGTAAGTGTTATTCCCTCTGAGTATCTTGCAAGGACTTTGCCTGCCTTTTATATATAAGCCTGCCTGTCACAACCTGTTACATGTGAAACTGACTAAAGACTGTAAATAGTTAAACTGTTCAGTAAAGGAAGTTCTGGTTCACTGCAACTTGTGTTCCTCAATTATTCCTGCAATAAATCGGTGTGCCACCATTACCGGCACTGGGGTCACGAACTTAAAGGGATTTTGCCACCGGCACATTAAACCTGCAACACCCAGTGCACCTCACCTACCACCCAGCCTGGTCCCTGTACACAGAGAGTGCCCCAGAGGATGCATGTGCCAGCTTCTCCATCAATGCTGTATGCCTGCCCAGGGTATATAAAAACTGTGAGTAACAATAGCAACCCTCGGTCTGTTAACTGCCCCTGTGACCTCACCATCGCTCACCCTGCAGGGCTGCGTACTGCATATTTTGGCATCAAGCACAGGATTCAAATATTCCTACGCCATTGTGGAATCTGAACTGTGTGCCATTATTGCCTATAAAGTGATAAATGCCCTATCTGTTTATTAGAAAATTATTGGGCCAAGGAACTGTGAACAACTGCTGTGTGAAAACGGTATTTTGGGGACTGTTTGCTGCGTCCTAAGGCTTTCTGTCAGTGAATGGACAGCCGCACGATGTAACCACGTACCTCACGAGACTTAGACTGCGCATCACCGGAGTGAGTAAAAACCTTTGTATTTACCAGCCCCTTTGTATACAAGTACCGGGAAGATTCCGATCCTTGCTGGGAGACTGGGGGAGGTCCCTCGTTAGTAACAAAGGACTTAATCTGGGGGGAGTACATCCAATTCAGATTTGGCCTGCTCCGCCGCTCCTTAAAGGGCCATACCAACTTCGTGGTCACCCTTAGCAACGCTTGAGCGAGCGAAGTCCAGCGTGTGTCTGCCTACAGAACTTGCCTCCAGAGACCACGTCATGTCTGCACCTAGAGAAGCGGAGCAGGTGGCCCCCGATGAACCTTCTGTAATGCACGCAGCTGATAACAGGGCGTCCACCGCTGCGGCAGCATCTAGCCTGATGCCACTGACCATGCCATATTATTTCAGGGGCCCCTGGTTCCCGCGATATTCAGAGAAAGCCCACAAATTGAAAGACTTTAGAGACCAGATCCTGGCCTTATTCCGGCTCTATCCCCTCTTTGCTGAGCAACAAATGGAGATCCTCTTAGCACAGTTAGAAGGGGCCGCCCGCAGGGAAGTCATGTCATGGCCCAATTCCGAAAAGAGTAGCCAGGAACAGATCTTTGATCACCTCAGCACCACGTTTGAGGCCAGGACGGTGTCAGAAGTTAAGATGCGATTTTTCAGCAGGAAGCAACTGCCTGGTGAGTCACTCCGTGATTTTGCTTTGTCCCTGCAAGAGACCTTGAGGGCTGTGGTCCAGGTGGACCCCCGGGAGGCTGAGGACCAGGACCGGACTCTGAGAGAGCAGTTCATTGCGGGTGTAAACACTGAGCACTTAAAGGGCCAGCTGAGGATGCTGTCAGCCCAACACACCAATTGTGCGTTTTTGGACTTTAGAGAGCTGGCCATCAGTATCCTGGGTCAAAATCCGCCCATAGGGCCGACGGCCTCCCTTGAACCTCAGGCCTGCCAGCCAAAAACTATTAATGTGAGACCGTCCGGAGCTAGTCAAGCCACCCAGGCTCCAGTAACAGATGTGGTGGCGGCGTTAATGGAGCAAGTTAACCACCTCACTAAGAGCCTAGAAAAGGTGTGCAGGAAAATAGAGGAGTGGGAAAGACCATTGTTATTGGAAGACGAAAGCCCCCTACCTCAAAGGCTCCTCCCGCCTGCATATAAAGAGGTATACCCCAAAGAACCTGATGGACGACCGAGTTACCGGTCTAAGAATCGCAAGCAGCCTGTAGGCACCTATTGTAAAAAATATGGCCATACTGAGTCAATGTGTTGGCAGTTAAACGGGCCACCCCCAAGGCCGAGTACCGCCCCTCGGGAGGTAGAACAGTAGGTCCAAAGGATCCAAATTGGATGCCCAGATACGTAGGATCTCGTCCAAAATTTAACATATGCATCAACGGGATCCCTTTTGAAGCCCTGCTGGATACTGGGTCTCAGGTCACCACCATCCAACGACCCACCTTTGACAAATTCTGGGATCTAAGTCTCCTCACCCAGCCACCGGAATCCTGGTTGGATATCATTGCTAGCAATGGCAAGCCGGTGAAAGTCCATGGGTACCGGGAACCTACCCTTCAGATGGGAGAAGCCACCTTACCACAGCAAGGTGTGATTGTGGTGCAAGCCGGAGATAAAGGAGGATAAAGGACTTCTAAAGTTCTGGGGCCTGGAGAAAAAAAAACTCTAGGACCAAGGAGAGGTAACTTAGATACAAAACTTCTGTAGGAAGAGGCCAGACCCTGAGCCCTGGTGGACTAAATGAGGGTTTTTCATATACGGCCTTTATTTAAATCTGACATAGCACAAAAAAAGTATTATAAGTAAAAAACTATTAAACACCATACTGAAATAACAAACTAGAAGAAATATTATTTTAGACCTCAATTTAATTACAGTAATTACCGTTGCACAATTACAGGATAGTCTTACAGTTCTCAATAAAGCAGCCAGCCACAGTACTACATCCATGAAGAGAGATCAATTGCAGTACCATTTTATGGACAAGTATAAAGTATGGTAGATGGGTTATATTCTGGCAGCTTTGATATAATAAATAAATAAATAAATATATAAAAAGCTTTTAGATCCTGCTCCAATCACAAATGATATGACTTGCCCCCCCCCTTTTGACATATGCCACAATATACATCCATGTAACAAAAATTTAAAGTACGGTGGATGTATTAGATTCTGGTAATTCTGATAAGAATGATACTGGAACAATAATAACAAAGGTTTCAAGATCTCTCCCCAACCATAAATAATCTCATTTGCCCCAAACTGATATGTGTCTTCACTTAAAGATAAACTATGTATAACATATGCAGCATGGTATATAGCATGCATGGATCGACATAATCGAGGGGCATGAATGGGTTAAAAATTCAACTATGGAGGAGGAGAGAGTGTGGTGAGAAGAGGGGGTGGAGCCTTGGTGACGATCTTACCCATCTTAGGCGGACCGGAACCGCCCTCCCGTTCATGCGATACACTGTGTTTATCTGGCGTCAACAGATGACGAAGGGGAGGAGGGGAGCGAACAGGATGTGCGTTGGCAAACGGGTCTGGTCTGTGGATGGAGGACCTGGAGGAGGCCACAGTGATTGGTTGCAATGGAGAATGCTGACAGGTGGGCGGGACCTGTAATAGCATATAGGAGGGTCATTACGAGCACGCGGACACATATACACCACATCCCCTGACGAAGCCACAGCGTGTGGCGAAACATGTCGGGAGGGGTGGTAGTGTGTTATACATTTTAAACAGTGTCTGACTCGTAGGGAAAAACAGTTTACAGCACGTTGCAGCAGCAGCACAGTATATAAAGGAGAGTGTTAGAGCGAGCCTAATAGGGACCCACAGCGCTAACTGAGTACCTCTATGAACGATAATAGAGGACACAGTAGAGCTTAAAGGGTTTCTACCACTTTGATTTCACATAATTAGGTGTCAGACACTAGCGATCCGCTAGTGTCTGCTCTGCCAAACTATCCTGCTATAATAGCTTTTGGGGCAGCCGTTTACCTAAAAAAAGAACTTATATTGATATGTTAATGACCCTCTAGGTGCTATGGGGGCGTCATTAGCACCTAGAGGATCGGTCTACCTTCTCAAGATGCCGCCGCCCAGCACCTCCCTCCAGCCCGCCCATCTGCTTCGGAATGCGATCAAACGGACGACTTCACGTGCATGCGCCGTGCGCGGCTGTATTCGGTGCATGCGCAGTGAATGTCTGACCGCTTCCCTGCTCAGACATCTCCACTGCGCCTGCGCCGATGACGTCATAGTGCTCCATCGGCGCAGGCGCAGTGGAGATGTCTGAGCAGGGAAGCGGTCGGACATTCACTGCGCATGCGCCGAATACAGCCGCGCACGGCGCATGCGCGTGAAGTCGTCCGTTTGATCGCATTCCGAAGCAGGTGGGCGGGCTGGAGGGAGGCGCTGGGCGGCGGCATCTTGAGAAGGTAGACTGATCCTCTAGGTGCTAATGACGCCCCCATAGCACCTAGAGGGTCATTAACATATCAATATAAGTTCTTTTTTTAGGTAAACGGCTGCCCCAAAAGCTATTATAGCAGGATAGTTTGGCAGAGCAGACACTAGCGGATCGCTAGTGTCTGACACCTAATTATGTGAAATCAAAGTGGTAGAAACCCTTTAAGCAGAGAGAGATAGAAGGGAACCAGTACAGAGAGAGGGTGACTAGTGATTTAGAGGCAGCCCTGCGTTAGAGGCAAATAGTTACATTTACATGAGAACAGCAACATTGTTAGTAATATGGCTATTTTGACTACTGAGGTTAAATAACAGAGAATCTAAGCAGGAGCGATACCCTCACTGGTACATCACATGTGATCATAAGAAAATTACAATTATCACAACTGCTAGTGTCAATACCACCCTACAACAAAAGGTGGGATTAGTTCATACCTACCAATGAATCCCATTAAATAAAGGTGAACGCAATCACACTACTCTGGATTTATTCCGTATGATATCAGACACTGACAATTTTAAAGAATTTTTTCTTCAGAGTGTGTATTTCTCCAAAATTTATTTTTAAATATATAATTAATAAAGAAACAATTTTAACATTAGTTAGGGACCCCTACAGGGATTCTATGTCTCAATAGACCAATGTTAAATTAAAGGAGGACACCCCGCGATCTTATGGACTAATGTCTTTCAAAATTGTTACTCCGAGGTGCTTGAGGCACTGAACCAATCCATATCTTCAGCTTCACCTGCCTCTAAAAGAGTCATTCAAAAGACTATCAGTGTGCTGTGTGCTCAGCAAAGATCTGCAAATGGAAAAGGAGAAATCTGTACTGCCCGGATCCGGGATCAGGGCCGGCCTTAGGTGTTCAGGCGCCCTGTGTGAGATAATCTTGTGGCGCCCCCCCCCACCGTTTCACCTAAACATACACAAAGAGGAAATCAATCTTTGTAACAGTTTCCCAGACAGTGACAGTGCCACTTTAATAGTATAATCCACAAAGTCAGTTTTTGTATTGTAGAAACAAGAGCAATGTTGTCAGTACACTATATTTAACCATTTTTCAACACTAAGCATGTATAGCCTCTCCCTCATTTCTTCAACGCAAGTCTTTGTTTGGCCCCCTCTAGACAATTTCAGGCACACCATATGCCGCCTTCACCCCCTTCACCAAAACCCTTGGCCACTCCTTCAATAAAACCCCTGCCCCCTTCATCAGACACTGGCCCCCCTTCAACAGATACTGCCTCTATTCATCAGACCTTGTTCCCTTCATCAATCCCCACACTGTACCCCTTCATCAACCATTTGCACCCCTTAATCAGACCCCTTCTCCCCTTAATCATACCCTGTCACCCATACCCAGTCCCCTGTCCCCCTTAATCGTACCCAGTGTCAACCAGAGCCAGCCCCCTGCCCCCTTAATCATACCCTGTCACCCTTACTCAGTCCCCTGCCTTTCTTAATCATACCCAGTGTCACCTATAGCCAGTCTCCTGCCCCCTTAATCATATCCTGTCACCTTTGCCCAGTCCCCTGCCCCCCTTAATCATAGCCAGTGTTGTCACCCACCTTATCCAGTGCCCTGCCCCCTCAATTAGACCCTTCACCCCCTAATCATACTCAGTGTCACCCAAATAGCCAGTCCCCTGCCGCAGGGTCTAATTAAGGGGGGCAGCCGGGCAGGGGACTGGATCTGGATAAGGTGGATGACAGTCACTGGGTATGATTAAGGGGGCAGGGGACCTGAAAAGGCCTAAGGGTGACACTGGGTATGATTAAGCCACAGGGAACTGGCTATATGGGTGACACTGGGTATGATTAGGGGGTGAAGTGTCTAATTGAGGGGGCAGGGGACTGGATAAGGGGGGTGACAGACACTGGGTATGATTAAGGGGCAGGGGACTGGCTTCAGTTGACACTGGGTATGATTAAGAATGGCAGGGGACTGGGTAAAGGTGACAGGGTATGATTAGGGGGGGCAGGAAACTGGGTAAGGGTGACACTGGGTATGATTAAGAGCCTTAATCATACCCTGTCACCTTTACCAAGTCCCCTACCCCCCTTAATCATACCCAGTGTCAACCAAAGCCACTCCCCTGCCCCTTAATCATACCCAGTGCGCCCCTAGTTCTTGTTCGTAAAAAAGATGGCAGCATTAGGTTCTGTGTGGACTATAGAAAAATCAATCAAATTACCCACAAAGACACTTATCCGTTGCCACGCATTGAAGAGTCTTTGGCTGCCCTGGGGTCATCAGCCTACTTCTCAACTTTGGACTTAACCAGTGAATACTGGCAGGTACCTATGGCCCCGGAAGACCGGGAAAAGACTGCTTTCACAACGCCTATGGGGCTGTTTGAATTCAACTACATGCCTTTCGGACTGTGTAATGCTCCAGGGACGTTCCAGCGGTTGATGGAGCGTTGTTTAGGCCATAAGAACTTTGAAACTGTATTGCTATACTTGGATGACGTTATTATTTACTCCAAGACATGTAAGGATCATTTAAAGCATCTGGCTGAAGTGTTTCAAGTCCTCACTAAATATGGCCTTAAAGTCAAGCCGTCAAAGTGCCATCTGCTGAAACCAGCGTAAAGTACCTAGGACATTTTGTTAGCGCAGAAGGAGTCCAGCCTGATCCTGATAAACTTGCTGCTGTCTGCAATTGGCCTACTCCTACCACTGTGAAGGAGGTGAGAAGTTTCCTCAGGTTTGCAGGATATTATAGACGCTTCATCATGCATTTTGCGCTGATTGCGGATCCGATCCAGGAACTCCTGAGGGGGCATCCCAAAAAGAGTCCAAAGACTCCTATCCCTGTTGAATGGAATGACTCCTATCCCTGTACCACTTTACAAATCGCTAGTCAGACCACACATGGAGTACTGTGTACAGTTCTGAGCTCCTGTAAACAAGGCAGACATAGCAGAGCTGGAGAAGGTCCAGAGGAGGGCAACTAAGTAATAACTGGAATGGGGCAACTACAGTACCCTGAAAGATTATCAAAATTAGGGCTATTCACTTTAGAAAAAAGACGACTGGGGGGAGATCTAATTAATATGTATAAATATATCAGGGGTCAGTACAGAGATCTATCCCATCATCTATTTATCCCCAGGACTGTGACTGTGACGAGGGGGTATCCTCTGCGTCTGGAGGAAAGAAGGTTTGTACACAAACATAGAAGAGGATTCTTTACGGTAAGAGCAGTGAGACTATGGAACTCTCTGCCTGAGGAGGTGGTGATGGTGAGTACAATAAAGGAATTCAAGAGGGGCCTGGATGTATTTCTGGGGTGTAATAATATTACAGGATATAGCTACTAGAGATGGGTCGTTGATCCAGGGAGTTATTCTGATTGCCTGATTGGAGTCGGGAAGGAATTTTTAATTCCCCTAAAGTGGGGAAAATTGGCTTCTACCTCACAGTTTTTTTTTTTGCCTTCCTCTGGATCAACTTGCAGGATAACAGGCCGAACTGGATGGACAAATGTCTTTTTTCTGCCTTATGTACTATGTTACTATGTTACTAGATTGCCTTCCAGCTCCTAAAGAAGAAGCTGACCGAACCCCCTGTCCTGGGTTACCCGGATTATCAGAAGCCGTTCCATCTCTATACGGATGCCAGCAAGAGAGGCCTGGGAGCCGTCTTGGCTCAAGTGCAAGACAACGAAGAGAGGGTAATTGCCTACGCCAGAAGATCCCTGAGGGGAGCTGAGAAAAACGACCAGAACTATAGTTCCTTTAAGCTAGAGTTCTTTGCTTTAGTGTGGGCTGTGACTGAAAAATTCAAGGGCTACCTTGCTGCCACTCCATTTATCGCCTTCACTGACAACAATTCCCTGGCGCATCTGAATACGGCCAAGTTAGGGGCTCTGGAGCAAAGATGGGCCTCCTGCCTGGCCAACTATGACTTCACTGTGAAATACCAGGCAATCCGTTCAAATGATAATGCTGATGCTCTGTCTTGGCTTCCCACTACAGAGGCCCCTGACGAACCAAAGGATGCCTGGGAAGAAGTAGAGATGCCAGCGTTTTACAACAAGTTTGCTCAGCAAGATAATGTTCATACTAAACACAACTCAGCTGCTGATCCCTCTCCACCGAAAAATCCTGAATCCAGAGGTGAACAAGAAAGGTGGGTTAAGCTCCAGTCAGAAAGTAGAGTCCTCGGTGAACTGCTCGACTTCCTTACCAGCGGAAGAACTCCTGAAAGAGTCAGTAGGAAGAGTGCAGACCCAGAACTATTAAAATTGTGGAGACATCGCCACCAACTTTTCCTTCAAAAAGGCCTGTTGCTGAGAAGGAGCCTGGATCCAGTGTCCTGCGATAGGGTGTACCAGATCCTCATACTACGTCGAGATGCCAGTCTGGTGTTAGAGATGTATCATAACCAGTCCGGACACTTCGGCGTGCAGAAAACTGAGGCCACCATTCGCAGAAGGTTCTATTGGATTGGGATGAGAGAAGACATTGAAAAATGGTGCCGGGAATGTACTGCCTGTGCCATCGGGAGAAGTAAACGCCATGACCAGAGAGCGCCTCTCCATCCTATAGTGAGTAAAACTCCCCTGGAGCTTGTTGCCATTGATCATGTGCAGTTGGAGCCAAGTCACTCAGGTTATACTTATGCCATGACCATTATTGATCACTTCACTAAGTTTGTTGTAGCAGTGCCTGTGAAGGACCTGACAGCCAAGACTGCGGCAGAAGCATTCTGGAAGCATTTCCTCCTGCCCTACGGCTGCCCAGAGAAAATCCTCACGACCAGGGGTCTGCATTTGAATCACAGTTGTTCCAGGAGATGTGCCTGCTACATAATTGCCAGAAGGTCCGGACCACAGCCTATCATCCGCAAGGTAACGAACTCTGTGAAAAGATGAATGAAACTCTCATTGAAATGTTGAGAGCAGTACCCCCTGAGACAAGGGGTAATTGGCCTAATCTGCTGCCACAACTTATGTATACATATAACAATACAATTCACTGTTCCACCGGGTACACGCCCTTCTATTTGATGTTTGGCCGTCAAGGGAGGCTGCCTGCCGACCACTCCCTGGATGTGTTATGGACTATTGATACAAAATGGATACTTGCTTGTTGAGCTAAGATGGCGGCCAGGCATTCAGCCTACACCTATAAACTAGAATCTTACTTTGTATTTTTATCATGTGTTTCTTTGTGGTTTCCGTTCAGCTCAAGCAAGCAGTTACAAAGAAAGAAGTAGTAACGGTTTCACCCAGGAACAAGGGGGGGGGGGGGGAGAAGGAATTTCCTCTGGCCGTCAAGGTTACAGAAAAGTAGAGAGTTCATAGCCAATAGAAAATATATACTTTATCTTTCACCCCCCTCCCACTCCCTCCTCTCGTGAAAACTATGTATTGTCTGTTGTTTCATAAATAAACCAGAGATACTGATTAACTCCATGTAGGGAGTTGTCTGTCTGATCTCTCCGTGCACGTATCTTAATTAATTTGGAGCAGTACATCAAATCGAACTGGCAGCTTGGCCAGAACCAGAACAATTTTGGCGCCAATCGTGGGGCTCGAGGATTGGACCCTCTGTTCCCGTACCCCCAGAGACCAGACGAGGAGAGGCGCACTAACGGACACCGGGATCGCAACCCGTGATATGAGGTAGGAAAACTAAGTCATCTTGCCTATAAAGTGTCCCCTGGTGTAGCCTCTTGGTGTTCGTCTGAGGGAGGGGTGCGGAAGCAGTCTGGGACGTCCTCGAGGGCATGAAAGTAAGAACCCCATATGTTTTTTTAAAGTCTTGATGTACTGTGTTGTGCCTATAAGTTGTGAAGACCCTGTTGACAAGTATCACTGACGGAGACACGGAGTTCTCCTGTGTTCCTGTATCGGAGTTCAGCCCGGTGTCTGACTCAAATCTCCATAAAGGGGACGATCACAGATGGGTGGAGAGCGGTTCGCGGTAGCCCAGAGTGTGCTGACCGGGACTCAAAGGTCTTCGCGTCCAGTGATTACTCTATACAGGAGGTCTTTAGGCGGCTTCAGTAGGTACGAGAGATAATGGGAAATGAGGAAAGTGTCCCGAAGGGTTACTGTTCACCTGAACAGTACGTGGCGGACAGGAGAGGCAAACGTTTCATAAAAGGATTAAGTAAGTTGGAGAAGAGTTAAAGGTGTCTGTAAAGGAGGCATCCTATGTAGTGCCACCTGGCAAGTGTTGTTAAACGAGAAGAGAGGGAAGTTAGAAGATGATAAATTGACAGACATGGTCCGTGTGTGGTTGGACTGTAGTAAAGAATTTGAACAGACCGGGGGGGAACTAAATTTTGATGAGAAAAGACAGAGATATTTCTGTAAGCCTGGTGTTGCATTGATACATGACTAGCCACCACCCTATAATGGCGCCGGGAAGAAAGCAGGTGGGTGGACCTGCAAAACATGTGGTCAACAGAATCCCTCCTCCCGTGATACGTGCCTTCCCTGTGGGGTTCCCCACCCACAAAACCACACCTTGGTAACTACTCCCCGGCACGTCCCATCACTTCCCGTGTTAGCTACAGCGCCATCTTGTCCCCAGGCAACGCCCATGAACGGACCTTTAATATCATTCGGTCCGGACCCCCCCGTCACTCCTATGTCACCCTTGCCCCTTCCTACTACCTTGTACCCGATGATAAACCCGGACGGTACATTCATGCTACCCCACTCACCTGCCACCCTTACTCCTATAATGGTAGGGGGGCAACCTGATGAAGCAGAACAGGGGGATGCAGACGGTGCTGCAGAATCCACAATGGGCATACAAAATGCACCGGGTAATATGCAGACTCCTTCGCGGGGTACCCCGACAGACTACGGGGATCCGCCAACTTTACCCCTGGCACCACAGTGGACTGTACCCATGACCGTGCGCCCATCACGACGTTCACAAGATCAAATACTGCAGGGTCAGATTACAGAGTTACAAAAGAACTTACAGAAAATTGAGCAGGGAAACCTTGAGACACTGAAAGAAGCCCTAGCACTTAACCGGCCACAGGGACCACCAAAATATGTGTCTTTCACCCCACAACAGTTATTCACCATAGTGAATTTACTGCCTGACCCTGAGACCCATCCCATGCCCTTTTTCAGGAAACTGTCCCAAGTGCATCAAACCTATGGGTGCACATGGTCGGACCTGCAAAGTATAGTGGAAAACAAGACAGGTGAATACTCCACACTGATAATGGATCAAATCCACATCCCTGAACTTAAAGGTGCTAACTTTGACCCCCGGGATCATGAGTCTGGAGAATTCTTTATAGAACAACTACAGAAATGGACAAAAGCTAAATTAGCAGATCATTCCACCACACTGCAGGACAGCTGCGGGGGATCAGTTGACCCCCACCTTTTTTCTTTTCACAGAAATGTTAGTTTCTGCTGTGTTAGTTTAAGCTCCTCTTTCTGATAAGAAACTGTCTCGCTTCTTGGTCTTTGTGGTTTTCACTCAAATTATGTGACACCCACGGCTGCCGGATGTCTGACAATAAAATTCTGCACTGATTTATATGAGCAAGGGGATTCGCTGCAAACCATTTTGCACCTCATCCCCAATACTCTCTGGGCCAGAGGACCCCAGGATATTGGATACCTCAATGTCCCACCAGTCACTGTGACCCTGAAGGACCCCAAAGTCCTACCATACAAAGAGACTGGACCCAGTAGCCAGAGAAGCCCCTTCCTGTGTCAGAGCTATCCATGCTGCCAGCTCTCTTCTAAACGTCACATCTGACGTTGTGCTGGGTCATCCCCTCACTATTCTGGCTCCCCATGACATTTCTGCCATCCTCCAGCAGACTCAACCTAAACACCTCACTGCACAGCGCCACCTCCGGCTTCCGTGTAGTTTGCTTCTGCCAGATAATGTCACCATTCAGAGGTGCCACATCCTCAATCCTGCTGCACTCCTTCCTCTTCCAAGGGGGGAGTATACTGGAGAATCTGAAGATTTTATTGATCTACAGGCACACTCGAGCTGACACCTCTGAAGCCAGAGGAAAGCCCTAGCTGACCAAGCTGCGAAGGAAGCAGCAGTGAAAGAGGAAAGAGTCCAGTCAGACCAGATTATGATAACACAGGAAGACCTGGAACAAGAAGAAATCACATGGGACCTCCTGAAACAAATACAGAAACAGGCCACGCCACAAGAAAAATTGGATTGGCTAAAAGAGTCAGCCCAAGAAGAGAAAGAATCTGGACTGTGGACCCAAGGAAGGAGAGCATCTCTGCCCAAAGCTCTCTATCCTCTGATAGCTTCAATAGCTCATGGGCCCACCCACCAATCTAAGACCATCATGAAAGAACTAATAGACAATGGCCCCAGGGATAACCCCTGTCCTGGTGAGGCATACTCAGTCTTGCCTCATCTGTGCGCAGTGCAACCCGGGAAGACCTGAGCCTACACCAACCAAATGTCTCCCCAAAGCCCAGTACCCGTTCCAACGGATTCAAATTGACCACATCCAGATGCCAATGTGCCAAGGGTTTCAATATGTGCTAGTAGTGATAGACTTGTTCTCTGGGTGGCCAGAAGCCTACCCCGTCCGAAACCAGACAGCAACCACTACTGCAAAAAAAACTGATGCAGGAGCTTGTCTGTAGGTTCGGAGTACCTGAGGTCATTGAGAGTGATCAGGGCCCAGCATTCACTGCTAGATTAACCCAAGAAGTCTGGAAGATGGTAGGGTCACACTTAGCCTATCACACACCCTACAGACCCCAAAGCGGCGACAAAGTCAAACGACTGAACGGGGTACTGAAGTCCAAGATGCTGAAAATGACTGGGGAGACAGGGCTCAGTTGGGTACAATGCCTGCCAATAGCACTATTTTCAGTTAGACACACCCCTAGGCCTCCACACCAAATTTTGTTTAGGACACGGCCTAGGATGGGACAGTACTTCCCACAGCAATTGCAAATGCATTATGAATCTGTTGCTAAATATGTGATTGCCCTGAGTAAACAATTGTCTAACATATGTGCACAAGTTTTCTCTTCCATTCCAGATCCTGACTCCCTAGAGGGAATACACAATCTCAAACCTGGAGAGTGGGTGGTGGTAAAGAAACACGTCAGAAACACCCTCGAACCACGATACGAGGGGCCGTACCAGGTGTTGCTGACTACCCCGACCTCTGTGAAACTCGAAGGGAGGCCTACCTGGATCCACGCCTCACATTGTAAAAGAGTAAAGGCTGTCCCGACGACCCTGGAACAATAAGCCATGAGGGTCCACCTACTTATGACTTTGACTGTAGGCATATCAGCAGTGTTCACACCACTGGGTGATGAATGGGACAATTCACTGACACGGCACCATCAAATTCTAGTCCAGGGGTTGAGACACTCAGAGATTGTTGGATCTGTACCCACAGTCCCGTGAGTTCAACCAGTATGCCTTATGTTGCAATTCCCTTGGAACTTTCTGAACTGATTGACCTGTCTAATTCTACCATCTTTCTCACTAGTATACACCAAGTTAAATCCAGTACAAACAAGGACAGGGAAGTAGCCTTACCTGTCGCAGGGTGGGCAGATGCCCCATGGCTCATGATAAACAGATCAGGACCCTCGGTAGATTATAGCTCTACTCCTTGGCAAGAGGGACACTGGGCTAATGTCACATGTTTTCCTAGCTGGACACACTGTTATTGTCTCCAAGTACAAACCAAAGGTATGACATTTAGTCCACACATACACTCCGGTTGCAATGATTCAAAAACAGACAGCCACGTGCAGTGTATTGGTGTAGATGCTGAGAACGGAAAGGATCTGCCCTGTAACAACCGTACTGTACAGGATCTCCTGACAGGTATATTAGCTAACTGACACCGAAAGTCAGTCAAAAGGATATGAGTTGGCGAAAGGGACACAATTAGCCAAACTAATTACCCGATTATTCAATGGCACAGCAGTGGCAGTTCCAGACGACATATACTTAGTTTGTGGACACAAAGCGTACAAATGGTTATCCAGAATGTCACAGGACTGTGCACCATCGCCAGGCTTACTCCTGCTACCTTTATAGTACCACACTCTGAAATTGGCATAAATGCAGTACCTAAACACACCTTGTATCGTAGGGCCAAAGATAACACACCCAGACCAAGTGGCAAGCCACATGTAGTAGAGATGAGCATTACCAACAAAATTGTTAGTTCCATCTTCATATATCCCATGATAGCGCAGATGTGGGATCATCTGGTAGTAGCAACAGACTACCTGGATGACCAAATATGGGAAGTGATGAGACTTATGAATACCTCAAACATTGTGCAAAACCAGTTAATCATTGTCACCAACCAACACACATTAGTTCTAGATTATGTTACAGCTAAAGATGGAGGTATGTGCCAGGTTGTGGGACCCTCTTGTTGCCATTACATAGACCCGCAGGGTAATTTGCAAGTTAAGGTGGATATAGAGAAGATGGCGGATTTAAGGGATAAATGGCTGGACGCACATAAAGCTGATAAAGATACATGGTGGTCTGATACCTTCTCTTCCCTTAACCCCAATAACTGGTTCAAAGGTATTGGGGGTTGGCTCATGGGAATTGTCCAAGTAATATTGCAGGTAGCCCTAATAATATTGGTGATATATGTAGTGATTAAGCTTGTTCTTATTTGTGTGACCCGCTTTTCAAAAAGAATGAAGAAAACTGATGAACGACCTATTATGCTCCTCTACGATGAGGAAGGACAGAAGGAAACATCGTTCAACACAGCTCCCCCTCCTCACAATGATGCCTGGCTGAGATAGGGTGAGATGAATCCCAGGGTATTACCACAAGTCCGAGCAACCGGGAGCCTACCTATAAGGGGTAGGTTGTCGCCACTGCGGGTGAAGAGGATACGAATGGTATGCCCAGGGGATTCGCTAGGCGAAGGGAAAGTCTACAATCAAGTCTCCAAGGGGGGACTGTTATGGACTATTGATACAAAATGGATACTTGCTTGTTGAGCTAAGATGGCGGCCAGGCATTCAGCCTACACCTATAAACTAGAATCTTACTTTGTATTTTTATCATGTGTTTCTTTGTGGTTTCCATTCAGCTCAAGCAAGCAGTTGCAAAGAAAGAAGTAGTAACGGTTTCACCCAGGAACAAGGGGGGGGAGGGAGAAGGAATTTCCTCTGGCCGTCAAGGTTACAGAAAAGTAGAGAGTTCATAGCCAATAGAAAATATATACTTTATCTTTCACCCCCCTCCCACTCCCTCCTCTCGTGAAAACTATGTATTGTCTGTTGTTTCATAAATAAACCAGAGATACTGATTAACTCCATGTAGTGAGTTGTCTGTCTGATCTCTCCGTGCACGTATCTTAATTAATTTGGAGCAGTACATTAAATCGAACTGGCAGCTTGTCCAAAACCAGAACAGATGTACAAGTGCCTGATGTCATCAATCCACTACCAAAGACTGATTGGGTGGTGGAGCATCAAAGACGTCTCCTTAATGCCAAGGAGATTGTTCAGGAGCGCATGGAAAGTGCCTGAGAGTGGCAGCAGAGAGACTATGACCTGGCTGCTCATGCAGAACCTCTTGCTATAGGAGATGTGGTGTGGCTGAAGACCGAACCAGTAAACCACTAACCACCGAACCATTAAACTGGACAGTAAGTGGGAGAGGACTCCCTATGTCATAACTGCTATTCTTAATGCTGAGGCCCACATTTATCAAATTTCCAGGGAAGGTAAAGGCTCCCAAATTGTACACAGATATCATTTAAAACCCTGCATAGAAGAAGAAACTGCAGCAGGGGACATTGAGCCAGAGTCTCCTGAGCCCGAGTTGTCAGCCCAACCTGTTGATCCTATGCAGGCTGTTGAAAACCTGTTACATGACAAGGAGCCACTTCATTGGTTCCTCAAACCCTGGTTGAACTTGGTGGTACCGGCTCCAGTTCCTGCTAGTCCTCAACCCCAGGATGACCGGTCCCAGGGTGTACTTGAAAGGGCTCCAGAGAATGTGGATTCCTCTGGCCCCCCTGAACCAAGGCAGAAGAGCCTCTGCCAGTAAGAAGGTCCAGGCGGCCTACTAAGGGGCACCCACCTGTGAGATTTGGAGACTACATTGTGGACCACAGTAGCCCCTCCCGGGAAACCCCTGTTTAACTGTCTACAAGACCCAGGTATGGACTCATTTTGTTCTTTTGAGCCTCCAGGAACTTATGGTATTGTTACAATTTTCATTATTATGGACTATCCTGGTTATTCCTGATATGCTGTACCAGGTCAGCGCCCCTGTTCCCTGTTCTATCCTGCATGAAGAGAACGCCCCTTTCCACCGCACTTGTTCCTTTGCAAGCGGAGCTGCCTGATATAGTTATAATGCAAAAGTAGTGATTATTGTATATGCCTGCTTTGCATTTTTCTTTGTCTTTCAGGTTGCAGTTTCCAGCTGGGCGGGCCCCCTGTGTTGCGCCGAGGACAGGCAACCTCAAAGCAGTGGGTTATGTAGTGTCCCACTAGGTAAATGTGGGCACTACACAAGGGTCAATATGGCCACTTTATTCTCCATCTCCTGTAGAACATGGTCATTGTATTTTATATGATGTTTTTATGTGTTTTTCCTGTTATCTACTGTATCAGGCCTGCTAGGGGTAGTTCCTCCTCCTAGACAGTAGAGGGAGCTAGGGAACCCCTAGTATATATAGTTAGGCCCAAACAGGAAAGGGTCAGTGCAGTATAGTCCAGGAGGCTAGTTAGTGCAGTCTAGCCTGCCTGAGTTTCCTGAGCAAAAGAAGCTCAGAAGTTGCATCTAGGGGAAGAGTTTGCCTCCTGAGAAACCAAGTTCCTTTAAAAGTACAGTGCAGAGCCAAGTTTATTTCCAGACAAACAAAGAGCTGAAGGGCAGAAGGATATTCCACAGCAAGGAGACATATACCAGAGGAAGGTTTCCCTAACCAAGGATAAAGCCAGCAATAGGGCATACGGGCCTTGGAGAAAGCCAGACAGGAACTGATGAGAAATACAGCCTAATCTGTAAGTGTTATTCCCTCTGAGTATCTTGCATGGACTTTGCCTGCCTTTTATATATAAGCCTGCCTGTCACAACCTGTTACATGTGGAACTGACTAAAGACTGTAAATAGTTAAACTGTTCAGTAAAGGAAGTTCTGGTTCACTGCAACTTGTGTTCCTCAATTATTCCTGCAATAAATCGGTGTGCCACCGTTACCGGCACTGGCATCACAAACTTAAAGGGATCTTGCCACCGGCACATTAAACCTGCAACACCCAGGGCACCTCACCTACCACCCAGCCTGGTCCCTATACACAGAGAGTGCCCCAGAGGATCCATGTGCCAGCCTCTCCATCACTTGCTGTATGCCTGCCCAGGGTATATAAAAACTGTGAGTAACAATAGCAACCCTTGGTCTGTTAACTGCCCCTGTGACCTCACCATCGCTCACCCTGCAGGGCTGCGTACTGCAACACTGGCACAGATGGTACAATGATACAAGTGAAAGGCCATTACAACAATATTGTTGTGACTGTCCTAATGGCCAAAGGTAAGTATTATACCTGTATACATGGTTCCCTGTTGTCTGATGGTAAATAACACGAGCGCTGCCTCCCCCGTATGTGTTTCTTTTCTCTCTTCCAGTGTTTTTTCTTTAGTAATTTTGTCTGCACTGTATGTGGTAACAAAAAGTTTGCTTAGAGACAGAATTCTTTACACTTGCTTAGGGTTGTTCACATTGTTATTGAGGTTTGGACATTCAAGGAGTTATGCCATGGTTAATGTAAAAAATGAAAAGGAGACATAATACATGATGTTCTCTAACAAAGCTAGAACCAGCCCTGTATCTCACATGGATCCAGAGATCTCCACATTCATTTTTCCAATTGTTCTGCTACATTAATTTCTGGCTGACAGCTCAAGGGGTACATATATATAATCACAGAAAATAATACACTATAATAATAGATGCAAGCATACTATATGGACTAAGCCCTCACTCTCTTAATAAAATCTGAGACACTTGGTTAATACGTTTTGCTCAAAACACATCTAAGCCCACCTACCAAGCGACAAGGTGGTCTCAGTTCAGGCAGGTCCTACGCTAAACCTGGCTATGCCTTTATGCATTTATGTTCAGGAGCGCAGACCCCGCACATATAGTGTGTTGCTTCTAGTTATCCCCTATGTGCAATAGCAACCGGTGGGAGGAGGAGCACACACACCTATATGTACCACCAACATCAAGGTCGCCTATTAGATAGGTGGGGCAAAAGTGCATATGAATACTACTCCCAAAATAGGAGCGTATTCACAAATGAAGGTGCCACTCCTTCAAGACAAGTTAAACAAATCAAAGATTTTTTTTTATAGAACATCCTGCACGATATGATAATGAATGCCGAAGGTGTACATGGCTACCACCTTGTCGCTTGGTAGGTGGGCTTAGATGTGTTTTGATCAAAACGTATTGACCAAGTGTCTCAGATTTTATCAATAGAGTGAGGGCTTAGTCCATATAGTATGCTTGCATCTATTATTATAGTGCATTATTTTCTGTGATTATATATATATATATATATATATGTAGCCATGTACACTTGCAGCATTCATTATCATATCGTGCAGAATTTTCTATAAATTTTTTTCTGTGATTTGTTTAACTTGTCTTGAAGGAGTGGCGCCTTCATTTGTGAATACGCTCCTATTTTGGGAGTAGTATTCATGTGCACTTTTAGCCCACCTATCTAATAGGTGACCTTGATCGTGGTGGTACATATAGGTGTGTGTGCTCCTCCTCCCACCGGTTGCTATTGCACATGGAGATAACTAGGATCAACACACTATATGTGTGGGGTCTGCGCTCCTGAACATAAATGCATAAAGGCATAGCCAGGTTTAGCGTAGGACCCGCTTGAACTGAGACCATCTTGTTGCTTGGTAGGTGGGCTTAGATGTGTTTTGATCAAAACGTATTGACCAAGTGTCTCAGATTTTATCAAGAGAGTTAGGGCTTAGTCCATATGTTATGCTTGCATCTATTATTATAGTGCATTATTTTCTGTGATCATATATACTGTATGTAGCCATGTACACCTGCGGCATTCATTATCATATCAGGATGTTCTATATTATTTTTTCTGTGATTTGACAGCTCAAGGGGCATGTTTTTCTTTGTGGGTGTGTCCTTTATCAGTGGGCATGTCCTTCTTGCAGCAACTTTTCCTGTAACTGTAACAGCTTCTAACAGAAGAGGGAGCCGGTAGCAGTTGAATGATGGAACTGAACCTGTGTAACCACCTCAGTGAGGTGGGAAGAGAAACAAGGAAAAGAACAAACATCAGGTGGCACTACACTGATAGATCGCATTGACTCAAGTGGCTATATTAAATTATAACTTACATGCAGTTAAATAAGTATTCTAGCTGGCGGTTTAAACAATGTAGAATATTTTTCATGGGACAACCCCTTTAATATTGCAATATTTCTAACTATATCAACATTTTTCATTCAATTTTCAATAAAAAGAATTTTAATAAAAAAACGGACATACATGTGATGCACTACATTTAATTTAGGTTTTGGACATTCTTGAGCATACAGAAAGTGGGTGTTGTTTAGCAAAAATAAAATAAAAATTTAAGTATTTAAGGATGCACCAAATATATCAAGCAAGGTATATCAAGGAAACTATAACAAGTATCATTAGATTGCTTTTCACATAGATTCTAATGCAGGGGCTCCATAGAAACAAATGTGCGGAAGGACCGAGTTTGCCGAAAACTCTTTCTGGCTCCCCTGATCCTCGCTAGGGAGAGATGGTGCACAACCGGAAGCGTGCATTCCAGGTTTTTGACCTCGCATTTGACCACGGCATCTGATCGCATACATTAGCCCCGGATGCCTGCTGTTTATAACAGAAGTCACTTTGCGGCTTTTAAAGTCCCCACCACAGAAGTATATATGCGTATGTGGTTGGGAACAGGTTAAAAGTGAATAAAAACCATAAAAATGTAAACAATTTTGTAGATTCAATGGGAGGTTCTGGCTACTGAAGCAGGAGCTTGGACTGACTTGGCGAAGTACTTTTCCAGTGACATAACTCCTATCAAGTGTGGAGATAGGGAGCCTTATTCATTAGGCCTAGGGGCATTGTCACCTATTGATTCCACACATTGTTGCACCCTGAGCAAATTTCTGTTTCTTCACTGTCTAAATATTAGACCGAATTAGTATGCCCCACTGAGAATAGTTCATGTGAAGCCTTCTTATTGAGTAAGTTATTGTAAATCTGGGTGTTCCTCGTGTGGCTGTTATGCCCCGGCTAGGGGGCAATATATGCTCATGGGTAAAGAATTGGTTAGGGGACGGGAAAGAGAGTTATTGCAAGTGGGAAAAACTTTAAAAAGGCTAGAGTCAGTGGTGGGGTACCACAAGAATCTGTGTTAAGCCCATTTAGCCCAGTTCTCCCTAATCTCTTTATCAGTTATCTTGTGGATGAGACGAGAGTGAAGTGTCAGTTTGTACAGATGACACAGAATTGTGTAGGATACTGAAAATCCAGCTTAATATTCAAATATTACAGGAAAACCTAGAGAAGCTGACAGTGTGGGCAAGAGCATGGCAGAAGAATCTTAATATTGATAAATGTAGAGTAATGCACTTATGTCACACTAATCGTATAGCTGCCTATACATTACATAGAATGGGGATATCAGAACAAGAAAAGGGCATGGGTACTCCAGCTAGAAGTAAGCTAAGCAGCAGTGCTCAATGTCAAAAGCATAGACATTTGTAGGGTTTTTAAAAAGAGATCTAAAAACCCAGGGCAACCAGATTTTTAAACGAGATGGAGGATCTTATAATGAGAAGCTTAAAATTGGGCTTGTTCAGTTTGGAATAATAACACTTTTGAGGTGGTCTTCTTTACACGTACAAATACATGTGTGGTCAATACAAGGAACTGACGCGGGATTTATTCATTCCAAGGAGTTTACCAGGATACGTTCCTTACATGTGGAGGAAAGATCATTTAGAAATCAATATAGGAAAGGATTCTTTACAGAGTAGTCTGACTATAGAATACCCTAAACCGAGAGGTAGTAATGGCCGATACCATGTCAGCATTTATATAGGGCCAGAAGCTTACCTAGTAGCAAACGGCATTAAGCGTTTCAGCATTTAGTACGTAATTAATGACGAAGGTGGACAGTTCTGTGAAAAATGTTGAACTTGATGGACTTGTGTTTTTTCTTTTTACCTATGTAAGGCTAGTTTCACACTTGCGGCTGTGTCTCTGACAGGCTGTTCTGACACACAACAGCCTACTGGAGTTCTCCGGGTCTGACATTACTGGATACTGCCGCCTGACAAATACGCCAGAAATCAGCCGGGCAAAAAACGACTGCAATCATTCACTGCCGGAACAGCCAAATGCAGGTGTGAAACTAGCTTAAGATAATTTATTGAATAAATATATTTTTTTCCTTCTTTGCCCCCCCCCCCACCCCCCCCACCAGCTAATCGATTTGTGTTTATGGCAGCTCATGTACATTAGTTTTTCAATGAAAGCGGGGTAAACACATTGTGGTCCTGCATCTGCAATCATTTTGCATTGTACCATTCAACAACAGTTTGTGATATCTGAAAAATGTATTGCGGCAGAAAAGTACACAAACTACAGTTCATGTAAGATTCACATGCAGTTTATTGAAGATATAAAGAAAAGACAAGACATGCGAGCCTGGAGCTGAAAGATCCAGTAAACAGTATTTATATACATCGAACACCCGGATCCCTGACTTACGTAACTCTCAGAAACAAAGAAAGCAGGAGCATACAGGACTGGCACCATCCATTACCTAGCTCAGAAGTTACAAGCAAACTCGCCTAGGTATGTCACAGGGATACACATGAGTGCAATTACATTCATACAAAGGGAATATAAAGGACACGTCACCCTCTAAATGATGTGGTCATGATATTTTGTTTTGACAAATACAATGGTGTTAAGGGTACTTTCACATTAGTGTTTTTCTTTTCCGGCGTAGGGTTCCGTCTCAGGGGCTCTATAGCGGAAATGAACTGATCAGGCATATCCCCATGCATTCTGAATGGAGAGTAATCTGTTCAGGATGCATCAGGATGTTTTCAGTTCAGTTGTTTTGACTGATCAGGCAAAAGATAAAACCGTAGCATGCTACGGTTTTATCTCCTGCGAAAAAAACTGAAGACATGCCTGAATGACGGAACCCTCATTTTTTCCCATAGGAAGGTTTTCGTTCCGGATCCGGCATTCAAAATACCGGAATGCCGCAAACGTCCTTCCGGCCTGCGCATGCGCAGACCGGTATAAATGTGAAAAAGATACAAGACGGATCCGTCTGTCTGCATGACAAGCGGAGAGACGGAGCCGTCCTTGCAATGCATTTTTGAGACGGATCCGCATCCAGATCCGTCTCACAAATGCTTTCAGTCAGACTGCCACAAGTGTGAAAGTAGCCTAACTTCCCAAATTCCTGATAATATATTCAACAATTCGACTGATGGATATAACTTATCTAAGATAGTTAAAGGAAGTATGGAATGTCTACATTATAGCCAATTGTATCCCTTAGAACAAACAAGATATGAGCCAGGATGATACAACTGAACATACTAGTGAAGCTTCATGTATTTGAGCAGACTGACAAAAGTATAGTGCAGTTTGGAGTTGAAGGGTGGTGACTAGTGCCAGAGCATTGGAATATGCTAATATGTTTTCTTCACTGAGGATGTTGATGTTTGTGAAACCAACACTGAGCTTTTGCCTCCAGAATGGCTGTAACTGCTGCCTGCTTGAGAGGCACCATATTGACCATTGCTGGTTCCTCCATATGATATTCCACCGCCAGAGCTGCCTCCTCCATATGACCCTCCACTGCCAGACATGCCTCCTCCATATGATACTCCACCGCCAGAGCTGCCTCCTCCATATGACCCTCCACTGCCAGACATGCCTCCTCCATATGATATTCCACCTCCCATGCCATATCCACTTCCTCCACCAACGCCAAATCCTCCTCCTACTCCACCAGAGTGGCTTGAAGAACCGCCAACAACGGCTAGATTTAGAAAGAATAAACTTTAGTTATGTTTCATAAATGACTTTAGCATAATTATTATATTACCTCAATCACAATGGTGAGCTATACTTACAGATGGTGACATTGCTGACAACTTCTCCAGACATTCTGAAAACACAAGAATATGTGAAGGTTATTTTCAGTACATTTTTAAATGATTAGTAACATTAGACTAGTTGAGATTCTATCAGGTTGGTAACAACCCTTAAGGCTCTTTTACATGGGTCAACTTCCAGCGATGGCCAGTAATCAACTGACAAAATAGGAAACACCTATTTGTTGTTGATGGCATCTTTGCATGGGGATAAAAATAATCATTTGTCAGCAACAGTAACTCTTTGAGAGGAGGGGTTTGAGGAATCACAGGAACGATCGATCATTCCAATCTGTCAAATAATTGACCAATCAATTTCCTATATCATCTGTCACTGTGTGTTAAAGTCCACCTGCTTGTGTAAAGGGAGCCTTATATGGATCCGGTGAGTATGGCTAGTTTCACACTAGCACTGTTTCACACTTTTCCAGCAGGCTGTTCCGGTAGAGAACGGGCTTGCTGGAGTTGTTCATATCCAGCCATATACTACCTTTCCCCGCCAGAGCCCATTGACTGTAATGGGACACAGCGGGCATCCGGCCTGTTTCTGGCATCAGTGCTAGAATTCGGCTGGACAAATCCACTGCTTGCAGCAGTATTTGATCGGGCGAATCTCAGCAGTAATTCTGGAAACAGGCTCGATCCCCACCGGGTGCAGGCTGTGCTCTAATAGTTTCCGGCTAAACCAGATGCAATGAATTATGACAGGCTGTTGCTCTACCAAAACAGCCTACCTGAATAGTTGAGCACGAGTGTGAAACAAGCCTATATCTGGGAAATATTTTACCCATGGCAAGCTTAGCAGTATGTCCAGGCCTTTGTCCTTCAATGGAAACCAAGGAACCAACATTTAACATATGTTAATACTAAAGACCCCTTATGTATTTCATAAAACTGACCTTTCCTCTTCTCCTTGCAGCATTTTGTTGTAAGTGGCAATTTCAACATCAAGAGTAAGTTTCACGCTCAAGAGCTCCTGGTAGTCACGCAGTAGACGGGCCTGGTCTTCTTTGGCCTTCTGTAATGCAGCTTCAAGTTCAGCCAACTTCTTTTGGGCATCTTTCAGAGCAAGCTCACCACGATCCTCAGCCTTAGCAATGGCGGCATTGAGAAATTCAATCTGATAAAATAATTGCAATTATTTTCTTGATTCCCAAAGCAATCTCCATACTGTGTATGGACAAATTCATTATCAATGCACCTATTCTAACCAGCCAGGCTTACCTGCTTCTTCGTGCTCTCGATCTCAGACCTCAACCTCTGGATCATACGGTTGAGTTCTGAAATTTCAGTCTTTGTGCTCTGCAGGCTGTCACCTTGTTTTCCAGCAGCAGCTTGCAACTGCTTGTACTAAAAGAGTTAAAAAGAGAACATCTCAGCATCTTACTATGGACACAAGCATAGCACATGCTAAGTGTTGCATTTATAAATAATATATTAAGTTGTGAGGGTATGTTACCTTGCACCGAGGTAGAGGGAGCAGTTTGGTTGCTGTGGTATCCTCGAGCCTTCTGAAGGATCTGAGGCCTGCCACAGCTATGTTCCATAGGAACATAGTAACCCTCCCATAGAGTGCAATGTAATTCACTGCAGTCTAAGGGAGAATGATCAGATGATTCTCCCTAGGGGAACATAAAACGGTTGGCGACTTTCTGATTAATATTAGCCAATGTGTTTGCAAGATGATAATGTGTCACTTACTAGTATAGCCTTTGTTAAAATTCTGCACCATTTTCTATATTTCATAAGCAACATCTCCTTGTTAGGCAAATCTTCTGTGTTGTCCATCATGAAATGGCGGATGATGGAAGGTCATGTGACAAGTTATATCGCCTTCATTGTGATGTCTCTTCTGTTAAAATACACTGCACTTACACTGTTAGGCGTTTAGTGCAGATGCAGTGTATTTCAAGGCAGGAGACATCACACAGGTTTTTTCCTGGTCACATGACCCTATTGTAGCAGCCATTTTATGGACAGGACCTCTCTGATGACAGCACTGAAGATTTGCCTTACTAAGAAGATCTGTCTGGTTTTCCTGCTATTGGCAGCCACTCCCCCTCCTGTCCTGCTCTCACCACTCCCCCTCCTGTCCCGCTCTCACAGCTGCCTGTCTGACCATCCCTACAGGTGCCATGTGGGAGCTTCCTTGTCCATGCCTGAAGGAGATTGCTGCTGTCTGGGTCCTAAAGCACCCTTCTTGTATCATAGGTGCTTTCCTTCGGTGATTGGCACTCCTGGCTGTGCAGGGCTGGCAGGGGCTTAGCAGGGACACTTGTTAAGGAGGAAGGAAGACTGAGGGGAAGCTGTGATGGCTGATCTGACTGCAGGCTCTGCCCCCTCTGTTTCCCCTGTACTGAGAGGATCCTGACAACATGTGAGGATGTAGCAGAGCCAGCGCAGTGCTGTGGACCACAATCTTTGAGCAATCCCAGTGTCTATCCTGTTTATGGCCCCTCTATCACAGACATGATATTACAGCCAGACTAACAGTTCAGGAGCTTTAACCCCTTGAGAGCTGTCAGTATGGCTGAGGTCAGTGATATCTACAGCAGTCACTGTTCTCACCATCTATAAATGTACAGTGTATACAGTGATCAGTGCTAACAGTAGCCCACGAGTGCCTTCCGGAAGTCCACTTCGGCACCATTCACTTTAATGGGGACAGGTCAGAGATGTGGCCACAGCATGGCAAACATGCCGAGAGGCGGCCGGACAAAAATCGCAGCGTGCTGGGCATCAGTGAATGTGAATGGGGCTGGAGCGGACTTCCGACGAGACCCTCGTGGGCTAGCTTTACCACAGATCCAGCAGGGGAACAGCCTGCCAGACCCTGCTAACGCTAGTGTGAAAGTGGCCTTAGTCATGTGATGACAGACAGGAGGCTCCTCTCCATGTGAGCAGATCGATTTCTACAAATGTATTCATCAGAGATCTGTCCCCCAGCTCAACAGCGCCCTCTATGGCCGCCCATGCACCTAAACAGACATCTATGACAGCTCAGAGCTGCCATGGATTTCTGGCTTCATTTGTGTCTGAAAACTGGAGGAAATTAACATAAATTTGTTGGGGTGACTGGTCACTCCCCCTCCCTGCCATTGTCACGCCCTTTTATTGTTTTTAAAGGCACAGTTCAAAGTCACAAACACATAGTTTGCAACTTTTTAACGCCACTTTTCAAAAACAAGGGAAATGATAAATCTCCCTTCTATTCATTCTGTTCATGGCTTAAATCCAGTGGTGCAACTAGAAATGACTAGGCCCTACAGCAAGTTTATGAGCAGGACCCCCACTCCCCCCAGTAACACATGCCTGATACATTAGCATCATATTCCTGTGTGCTGCTAGGACTGGGGCGTACTTCCTATTGCTATGTCTGTACAGCAGTTATTGATATTATCTGAGGATCTCTTGTCTCTATGGAAACACAGGTGGGCGGGGATGTCATGTGACCGCTCCTCTGAACATGCTTGCTGCAATGCATGCTGGGATATTTACTTTCACTTTGCCGCGGCTCCTCCCACACAGCCGGTCTGAGGAGCTCCTCCAGGGAGGCATGTCATGGTGAACAGGTTAGAAAAATGATATATAGCCAGTACATGTCACAGGATATAATACTTCATGGTTTGGGCTATTGTCTGGGGCACTTAGAATTTTTGATACTTAGGGTGGCCAACCCCTTTAATGTAACAAATGATACGTATTCCATAAAGTATTTCATAACACACTAAGTTTCGACTTGCATTGGCAATATATCTATTAGGAGTACAGGGTGGGGTCTAATTATGAGCGTGGATAGGGTTTTGACTAGCATGCATTAGCAGGTGGCCGACACTAACCTTATGGTCATATAATGCTTCTGCTTCAGCTCTGCTTCTCTGTGCAATCTGTTCATATTGATCCTTAATTGCCTCAATGATTCCCTTCACGTCGAAGTCTCGGCTATTATCCATGGACAGAATAACAGAGGTATCCTCACTTCCTCCTTGTGTCTGTGAGAGCTCCTGTAAATCACACAAACATCACACATAAGCTAAGGTTCAAAGCTACAATAATAATGTTTCTATTAATTTAATTTCAATTTAAGGTATATTAAATAATGCAGTTAAATGACATAAAATGATGATATATTTTAGCCTGATTTAATCACAGGTATTGTTCTTTTATTAAACTCCATGCACAATGTTAAATGGTTAATAAACCGGAAGACTTACAGCATCATATAGAGTTCTCAAGAAGTGAAGTTCTTCTGTCAGGCTATCTACCTTGCCATCCAATTCCTCCTTGCCCATATATGCTTTATCGACATCCTGTAAAATAGAAATAGTCAGTGCATTCCTATAATTCATTTATTCTGAGGCTCCATAACTTTGCTTACTTAAAAATAATACACAAAGTAAGATGTCGAATTGGCCTTAGTTCACTTGAACACAACTCACCTTCTTAAGCACCACAAACTCATTTTCTGCCTGAGTGCGCTTATTAATTTCTTCTTCATATCTACAAAAAGTACAAATACAATGTAAATTGGCTAATCCTTATTTTAAATGATTTGTACTTGAGTTGTGGAAAAGTACAAGATTTTAGTTTAGAAATTATTCTCTTGCCAAAAAGTCAAAGACAGGTTAATTAATTCAATAGTAATCAGATCAATATTATAAATTATAATGCTATTATACTTTTTCTTGATTTCTTCTACCATTTCTTGCATGCGCTTCAGTTCATTGTCTAGATTGGGTTTCTGGCTTGTTTCACTGTCAAGACGTTTCCTCAGATTGCTAATATAAGCTTCAAAAATTGGCTCTAAGTTGTTTCTTTTGGTACCACCCTTTGATCCTTGTTCTTGCAAGAGTTTCCATTTTGTCTCTAGTACTTTGTTTTGCTGTTCCAAGAATCTAACCTATAAATGAAATGGAAGTCATGTTTGTAACCTGAGACAAAATCTAAGAAACAGCTTTGTCCAGATTAATTTCAAAGCAGTGACTATAATAAATATACACATTTACTTAAAAAAGTAAAGCGATCTCTGTACCTAAGACAGTGCGGGACGCCGCACCGAGGTCCAGAGCACCAATTCCCCCACAGGAGCTATACATCTTCCCACAAATATAAGGCCTTCTATTACACAGAAAAGTATCACTTTTTAACTTACTGAAATCTTGTTTAAAGTGCTACTTGTGGGACAATATGTTACATACGTAACACATACTATCTCTCTACTATTTTTAATTTTTCTTTTTAGCGCTATCTTTGAGACCACCGGATGCTGAACTATAATACATAAGACTGTACTCTTTTCTATTTTTATATATTTTTCTATTTTTTATCCATTTCTATTTCACCTACTACATGAATTGTTTTTTTCCCTTTTAGCCCAATTCACTCTATTCTACACCTATATCACAAACTACTGGGAAAGGCTACCCCACCTACTCTAGCCAGTCTCAAAAGACTGTATTCCCCGACCATCCCCCTTTTTTATCACAACACACCACCTACCCCAACGGACTAAATACCGTCCATTTTTTCCCCCATCCATTCTCCACGAATTTACCCCAAGATCACCTAATATCAGTCACCTCCCATCTGGCACCCGTAACAAGTGCCCAGACTATTACACCCACCTTTTTCTTGAAACACCAGTACCCAATTTTAACATATGTAAGATTTTAACAAAATAAAAAAACACTTTATTTATCCCATCTATGAGTGTGCCTGCTACCTTCTTATCCTAAATCTTCTCCTTTTGACTGGGTGAGTCAAAACCAGCAGTTCAGCACCTCAGCCATTCTACTGACCAGTTGAGCCGCCTTAATCCTATTTTTCATTTACTTAAAAAAGTTATACAATTTACAAATGTTCAATTGATTTAGTTTTTCTCCATACGAGTCTTACCTTGTCAATGAAAGTTGCAAATTTGTTGTTGAGGACTTTAATCTGTTCTCTTTCTTGAGTTTTTACTTTTTGAATCTCTGGATCTATTTCCACATTAATTGGCTGCAAAAGGATTTGGTTGATTGTGACTTCCTGGATTCCACCAGGTGGGCAAACAGGAAAACCAGGGCCACCTCCATGGCCACCAAATCCTCCTGCTCCCCCACCGAATCCTCCTGCACCACCAAATCCTCCTGCACCACCAAATCCCCCTGCACCACCAAATCCTCCTGCACCGAAACCATATCCTGCACCACTACCAAATCCTCCTGCACCACTTCCAAACGCTCCTCCACTACTACCATGGCTTCCCCCAACGTGATAGCTGGTAGCACTAATTGAAGTTTTCTTTCGTCCACCAAGATTATATAAACTTCTTGATCCAAAACCAGAAACTCGAGAGCTTCCTGTTCTTCCGCCACCTACTGAGCAGGTACTAAATCCCCTGCTTCCACCACCACTTTTGCCATGCTTTTGAAAATAAGCCATAATTGATTCTGAAAAATAAAATTGAAAGGGAACGAAAAGAACAGATAAGTTGAAGGAGTGTGGGCCCCTTTGCACTGAGAGACAAAAGTGTCCCTTTTTATCTGTTCGAAAGTTGGGCTTGGTTGCATGGGTGTCAAGAGACCAGTTTAATGCAATAGTGGGTTTGGCAACCACCCATCAATCTGCTTAACTGATCACACCTATGGGAAATATTGCTTAACTTGCACTGCTCAAACTCAGTAATCTATTTCCCTGTATCTAATCACTGCAATGTTCTCACAATCATTAGGGTATACATATTCATTTTATGTTGGATTATAACATACAGTTGAACTTAATACTTAAAAGGAGACACCTGTATATAGGACATACAACATAACTCTTGAGTATCCAGTTTGTTTATGCAACAGTTGTCATTAATCCGTCTATTGTAATTAAAATATATGTGACGTGTATTTACTTGTAGTAATCTATGACAATCAAACCCATAAAGAGTGCAAGACAAACTCTATGTTTCAATTGCACTAACTATACAATGATATATCAAATCATGTTCTGAATATTTAATAATACTGTAAGTACTTTTTTGTGGATGATAAAAGTCCATTTTGAACTTTGAGCCCACTCTCTTCTGTGTACACCTTCATTCTACTAACTGAAGGGGTATCATTCAGTCACAGATCCTCATCAAAGATACATAATGTGTCACCTTCAAAGTGATTATCCTTATCATTTCTTTAAAGGGAACCTGTCACCAGGATTTTCGGTATAGAGCTGAACACATGGGTTGCTAGATGGCCGCTAGCACATCCGCAATATCCAGTCCCCATAGCTCTGTGTGCTTTTATTGTGTAAAAAAAATAACATTTGATACATATGCAAATTAACCTGAGATGAGTCCTGTATGTGAGATGAGTCAGGGACAGGACTCATCTCAGGTTAATTTGCATATGTATCAAATCGTTTTTTTTTACACAATAAAAGCACACAGAGCTATGGGGACTGGGTATTGCAGATGTGCTAGCTGCCATCTAGCCACCCATGTCCTCAGCTCTATACACAAAATCCCGGTGTCAGGTTCCCTTTAACTTTCTGTTCCTATGGCATAATTATAATAGTCCTAGTATCATTGTTATACCTATTATCACACATTTTTCTGTTGGTAAGATCTCTATTACACTATCTGATGTTCAGGCAAGACAAGCGCCAATCAACACTAAACAGGCCAATTCGAGTGAATGGGGAGCAATGAAAATCAGCCACCAAATTAATTTTGCAGCACAATTATATGAGCCAGTTATCACAGATGTTTGGCCAAAAAAACATCCTGTCTAATAGCCCCTGATATAGTAGGATTGATTAAGCATAATTACATTTTGATTATTCAATTTTATACACTGTACACTGTAAATTTCAGAATTATATACTCTTTATAATCACATGTTCTTATATGAAATATGTAGATAGCTACAGAAGGAACGTCATGTATCTAGACAAAGGAATTCCTTTGCTTTTTGTTTTCCTTTCCTAATTGTATCCAGATGCATACTATGAGGATATATATAATTACTCTTTTTTAAAACATGTCACTATCCTATTGTCTCATTTGTATTTTTAGGCTGTAAGGGTGACACCCAGATATTTGCTAATAAAAGGGGTATTCTGCTGTTTAGGGGAGGAGGAAGACTCAAATACCATCATTAGTCATGTCTTCTCATTCTTTGCACCTATACTAACATTTAAGATTTGGAGCATGGCAGACAATTTTTAGGGATCATACAAAATTTCTACCATGACACCCCATAAGGATTAATCATATGGAGCTTAATTATATAGATGGACAAATATTTATTTGCATATCCTTCTCCATGGGTTGTGCCAATTATCGGGCCGATTATTAGGAATGAACATTCGTACAAACACTTGTTCCTGAGAAGTGACCCATGTTAACTTGCCGTTAATCAATGTCCATTGCGAGAAAGCATTATTAATGCAGCAATCAAAACCATAATTTCATGGCAAAAGAAAGACCTGTGTAAACAGGGATCCACTGCCTACTGTAGAAACAATACTTCTCTGTGAGATGAAATTATCATGTTAGAGAATAAATAACCCAAGCGTGAGAAGAAGTCTGAAATCCAAGGTTTTTTTTGGCACAAGTTAGCGGAAATTTTTTTATTTTTTTTTCTCTTACAAAAGGATTTTCCGCTAACTTGTGCCAAAAAAATAATATTCTAGGAACTCGCCAATCTCCTCACGGAATACCTTGGGGTGTCTTCTTTCCAAAATGGGGTCACATGTGGGGTATTTATACTGGCCTGGTATTTTAGGGGCCCTAAAGCGTGAGAAGAAGTCTGGAATCCAACTGCCTAAAAATGCCCTCCTAAAAGGTACTCATTGGAATTTGGGGCCCTTTGCGCACCTAGGCTGCAAAAAAGTGTCACACATGTGGTATCGCCGTACTCAGGAGAAGTAGGGCAATGTGTTTTGGGGTGTATTTTTACATATACCCATACTGTGTGTGAGAAATATCTCTGTAAATGACAACTTTTAAAAAAAATGTATACAAAGTTGTCAATTTATAGAAATATTTATTTCATCCAGCATGGGTATATGTAAAAATACACCCCAAAACACATTGCCCTACTTCTCATAAGTACGGCGATACCACATGTGTGACACTTTTTTGCAGCCTAGGTGCGTAAAGGGGCCGAAAGTCCAATGAGTACCTTTAGGCTTTACAGGGTTGCTCACAGTTTAGCCCCGCCCAAAATGCCAGAACAGTAAACACACCCCACAAATGACCCCATTTAGCAAAGTAGACACCCCAAGGTATTCGCTGAGGGGCATATTGAGTGCATGAAAGATTTAACTTTTTGTCCCAAGTTAGCGGAAAGGGAGACTTTGTGAGAAAAAAAAAATATATCAATTTCCGCTAACTTGTGCCAAAAAAAAAACTTCTATGAACTCGCCATGCCCCTCACGGAATACCTTTGGGTGTCTTCTTTCCAAAATGGGGTCACATCTTGGGTATTTATACTGCCCTGGCATTTTAGGGGCCCTAAAGCGTGAGAATCCAAATGCCTAAAAATGCCCTCCTAAAAGATATTCATTGGAATTTTGGCCCCTTTGTGCACCTAGGCTGCAAAAAAGTGTCACACATGTGGTATCGCCGTACTCAGGAGAAGTAGGGCAATGTGTTTTGGGGTGTATTTTTACATATACCCATGCTGGGTGAGAGAAATATCTCAAAATCCCAAATCACATTGCCCTACTCCTCCTGAGTAGGGTGATACCACATGTGTGACACTTTTTTGCAGCCAAGATGCGCAAAGGGGCCCAAATTCCAATGAGTACTTTCAGGATTTCACAGGGCATTTTTATGCATTTGGATTCCAAACTACTTTTCGCGCTTTAGGGCCCCTAAAATGCCCAGGCAGTATAAATACCCATCAGGTGACCCCATTTTGTAAAGAAGACACACCAAGGTATTCCGTGAGGGGTATGGTGAGTTCATGTAAAATTTTATTTTTTGTAACAAGTTAGTGGAATATGAGACTTTGTAAGAAAAAAAAAGAAAAAAAAATCATTTTCCGCTAACTTGTGCCAAAAATAAAAACTTCCATGAACTCACTACGCCAATCAGTGAATAACTTAGGGTGTCTACTTTCCGAAATGGGGTCATTTGTGTGGTGTTTCTACTGTCTGGGCATTGTAGAACCTCAGGAAACATGACCGGTGCTCAGAAAGTCAAAGTGCGTAAATTCACATTTTTGCACCATAGTTTGTAAACGCTATAACTTTTACCCAAACAATAAATATACACTTATTGCATTTTTTTAATCAAAGACATGTAGAACAATACATTTAGATAAAAATGTATATAGAAATGTAGTTTTAATTGAAAAATTTTACAACAGAAAGTGAAAAATGTTGTTTTTTTGCAAAGATTTCGGTCAATTTCGATTAATATAAAAAAAGTAAAAATGTCAGCAGCAATGAAATACCACCAAATGAAAGCTCTATTAGTGAGAAGAAAAGGAGGCAAAATTCATTTGGGTGGTAAGTTGTATTAACGAGCAATAAACCGTGAAATTAGTGTAGTGCAGAATTGTAAAAAGTGGTCTGGTCATTAAGGGGGTTTAATCTAGGGGGGCTGAAGTGGTTTATTTAAAAATCCACTTTGCCTCTGCCTTCAATTTTTTTTCATCCTAATCCCCCCTCTTCTTGGTTGGGGGATATGTTGGATGCCTACAAATTTAAGGCATGATGTATCACCTCTATGTACTTGGTTTATGTGCCTCGCCACTGAGGTATCCTTTTCTTTGGCAATATCATTATAATGATCTCTCATGCGGCTTCTAAATTCCCTCTTGGTCTTACCCACGTAATCTAGAGGCCAGGTACACTGTGCCAGGTAAACTACTCCCACTGTCAGACAGTTTATAAAATCCTGGATATTGTATTCCACTCCCGTGTGTGAACTCCTAAATTATTTAGTAGAATTGACCTGGCTGCATGCCGCACATTTGCCACATTTGAACATTCCCAGTGGTCTTGACAGCCAGTTCCCAGTTGGTTGTGGGGGTTGGAAGTGGCTGTTAACCAGCCTATCCCTTAGGCTCCCTCCTTTTCTGTAGGTAATATGTGGATATGTCCCAATCACCTCTTTTAGGTCTGGATCCACACATAAGATGTCCCAATATTTGGTAAGTGTTTGTCTGATTTGCGCATGTGCGTTGTCATACGTGCCAATAATTTGGATCTGTCTATTAGATGACTGTTCTGTATCTGCTTTTTTGGGGACCAGGAGCGACTCTCATTTCACTCTGCAAGCTGATTCATACGCAGACCTGAGGATACCATCAGGGTACCCCCTGTCACTAAATCTTGTTGTTAAATCATTTGCTTGCAATTTGAATTTATTCATACTAGAACAATTGCAACGTAAACTTAGATATTGGCCTTTTGGAATACCTTTACGTAGGGAATAAGGATGTGCGCTCCCCCAGCGAAGTAGGCTGTTCGTTACAGTTGTTTTGCGAAAAACTGATGTCTTACTGTTGTTATCTCTCGATTAGTACATCCAAAAATGGAAGGGACATTCGGTCACACACAGAGGTGAATCTCAGGCCTAGAACATGCAGTATGCAGCCCTGCAGGGTGAGCGATGGTGAGGTGACAGGTGTAGTTACTAACCGAGGGTGTCTTTGGTACTCACAGTTTTTATATATATTTTCTCTGGGCAGGAGTACAGCAGTGATGGGGAGTCTGGCACAGGGATCCTCTGGGGCACTCTCTGTGTATAGGGATCAGGCCAGGTGGTAGGTGAGGTGCCCTGGGTGTTGAAGGTTTAATGTGCCGGTGGCAAGATCCCTTTAAGTTCGTGACGCAAGTGCCGATAACGGTGGCACACCGATATATTGTAGGAATAATTGAGGAACACACGTTGCAGTGAACCAGAACTTCCATTACTGAAACAGCTCAACTATTTACAGTCTTTGCAAAAAAACAACATTTTTCACTTTCTCTGGTTAGTTCCACATGTAAAAAGGTTGAATACAGGCAGGCTTCATATAAAATGGCAGGCAAAGTCTTTGCAAGATACTCAGAGGGCATAAACACTTACAGATCAGGCTACACTTTTCCTCAGATCCTGTCTGGCTTACTCCAAGGCCCGTATGCCCTATTGCTGGCTTTATCCTTGGGTAGGGAAACCTTCCTCTGGTATATATATCCTTGCTGTAGAATATCCTTCTGCCCTTCAGCTCTCTGTTCGGCTGGAAATAAACTTCTCTTAACCATTATTGATTAAAAGTTACATTTTAAATTGAATAGCTAATATTTCTGTGACACTTTTTGATGATAGCTTTTCAGATTACTACATGATACTCTGTGATTGTGTTTTACTTTGTTATGGCTGGTTTCCTGACAGGACCTGTGGACACTAACAACTGGTTAAATGATGCACTGGAGGCATTTTCAGAAAGAGAGGGGGATGAGAGCGTAGACAAGACCCCATCACTGAAAACCATATTTAAGGATCTCTATGAGGCTTATAGGGATCAGCTTAAATCGTGGTGGGATTGTCAATCATTGGAGAATTACATTAAAAACAAAATAGTACCCAAGGGACTTAGGGTTAACTTGGTACCAGGCAGAACGGTCACGATCGGCCCAACTACTGGAGAAATGGGAGAATGAACTGGTCTCAAGTTCAATCAGATTCATGCAAATTCTGTTGGAGGAAGAACATATCATTCTAGAGAAAGCCTCCAATCACCTGAATTCACTGATTGAATCTGCTTTGAACTATAAAACAGATCCAGAGTTTGGCCGACGTGAAAGCACACTTAGAACAAATATTGAAAGATATCAAATTGTTCTAAAAGACCGCAAACACAGACAATTTGTTCGTGACCTGGGGGAGTTTCGTGATAAACGGGCTTTTAATATCTTGCAAAATAATCCACAGGACTCTGTACAAACTGACGTGTCCTCTACTGACCCAGAATCCTCTGATACAGAGAGAGGGGTACCATCCTTTCGGGGCAGAGGTAACAGTAGAGGAAGAAGTAGAAATAAGCGATGGCCACCAAAGTCAAATCGGGGATACATGTGGGCCCCCTATCAAAATCAACAAACAGGAACAATGGACCAACCGTCCTCATCACAAGCATGCTCTTCCTTGTCCTTACCAATGCTCTCTGGCTCTCAAATCCCACAGCCCATGCAGAATACCACTACTTTTTTAGAAATGACAAGTGGGGGGAACCAGTGTCCGTATCAATTAAGAGACAGGGAACAGGCATCTTCACAGCGAACAAACAGAACCAAGTAACGCCTCTCCAGAATCAAATCATTAATCTTACGGATAGACTTCTTACGGAACAGGAGAAGGACCTTCTGGGCAAGGGCCTCTCGTTTGTCCCTGCAACCAACTTTAATTCATTTGAATGGATTAAAGATATCAATTTATTTATCCGTAAGCTTAAATGGCGTAAGTTCTTTAAAAATCATGATGAGGATGAATGTAGGAAACTCGGTATATCCAGATCCGATTTAGAGGGGGTACGGATCTTAAGCTCTTTATTAGATGAGGATGATAAAACATGTGGTCTGGGTCCCTTCACCGACCTTAAGATGAAAAGTAGGAGAACCCCACCCCCTCAGGATACGCTAGTCATAGATCTATTTGTTAAATTGGTAACAGACCAATTAAAATAAACTAGAAAGATCACAAAGGACCCAGGACAGTAACCTGAGTAGGGATGAAAAACAGGCCCTAATTAAACTTAAAAAGACCCTTCAATCATATTTAAGCCATCTGATAAAGGGGGCAATGTTGTTATTATGAATCATGATATGTACAGGGATATGTGTTTGTGCCTACTAATGAGACCACGTGCTATACTATCTTACCCTCAAACCCTACGGTCAAGTTTAATGAATGAACTGGAGACCATACTAATCCAAGCACTTGACGATAGATTAATATCTAAGGAAGAAATAGGCTTTATGCTGTCCTGTCACCCGCAAATCCCTACCTTCTATGCGCTCCCTAAGATCCACAAGGGATATCCACCACTAAAGGGACGCCCAATTGTCTCTGGTGTGGATTCCCTCACATATGGCGTCAGCTCATATATTGAATAAAGTGTTGAGACCTTTTGTTCTCTCTCTGCCTTCCCATATTAGAGACTACCACAGATCTATTGCTTAAAATTGAGAACATTGAGGTTGCAGATACCTATCTATCTAGCTCTATAGATGTTGAGGCACTGTACACCAGCATACCCCATTCTGGGGGTATTTCTGCTATCAAATACTATTTAAGCACGCGTGGCACTCAGTACCAACGTCATTCAGATTTTATTATCAAAATATTAGAATTCACATTATCACATAACTATTTCCTGTTTGAAACGCGCTTCTACCACCAGCTCAGGGGCACAGCGATGGGTAGCCCATGTGCGCCCAGTTACGCCAACTTGTTCCTGGGCTGGTGGGAAGATACACTGGTATTCAATGAATCATGTCATCGATGAACCCCCAACATTTTATTTTGGGGTCGCTACATCGATGACGTGTTCATTTTATGGGATGGTAAGAGAGAGGAATTCTCAAATTTTGTGAAACATCTAAACGTCAATGAGATTGGCCTTAAGTTTACATCCGAAATTAATCAGGAAACCCTGGCATTCCTTGATGTTCGCATATCTAAACATCTTGGCCAACTATATACTGAAACTTATAGGAAACCCACCTCCACCAATAGTTTGCTTCAGTGGGATAGCTACCATCCGATAAGCCTCAAACGAGGCATCCCTAGGGTCCAATATTTACGCATGAAGAGAAATTGCTCATCCCACTCCGCATTTTATAAACAATCTGCAGACCTACGGGATAGGTTTTTACAGCGGGGATACCCGGATCAGGTACTAAGGGAGGCATTTCAATATGCTAATCAGAGAGATCGTCATTCTCTTCTTGCGGCAAATGCCCCCTCTGGTCAAACTGAAACGGTTACAAGAATTATCGGCACTTTTGACAAACAAAGTCGGAAAGTGAGGGATATCCTGAATAACAACTGGGATATCTTACTTTCCGATCCCGACATAGCGGAATTCCTACCAACTACATCCGCCATCACATATAGACGTGGCAGATCACTACGTGATAGACTAATACACAGCCATTATCAAAGACCACAAAGTGATCCCACCTGGCTTGGGAATAGACCTCCAGGAACATATAAATGTGGTAATGACTGTGTATGTTGTCCACACATACTAAAATCTAACTCTTTCAGTAGCAGTAGTACAGGTATTACATATCAAAATTATGACTTTGCTAACTGTCGTACACAAGGTGTAATATATATGTGTTCATGTGACTGTCCATTAGACTATATTGGCAAAACCAAACGTGAATTTAGGCGAAGGGTAGGCGAACACCTAGGTGATATAAGGAATAAAAGGGACAAACCAATTGCACGCCACATTAATGAACATCATGATGGAGATGTGAAAATACTTAAGTTTCAGGTGATTGAGGTGGTGAGACAGTCACCTAGGGGTGGTGACTGGGATAACAAAATATTGAGAAAGGAAGCCCAGTGGATCCATAGATTGAAATCAGCATACCCCCAGGGACTTAATGAACAAATTTCATATACATGCTTTATTTAGTGTGATCATTATTGAACTACCTACCGCCCTGATGTCCACGGTGGGTCTCGATTCTACCCTTATTCTGGCAATTTGACAATATATCAAGAAATATTTGGAATGAATACTTCTCTTAACCATTATCGATTAAAAGTTACATTTTAAATTGAATAGCTAATATTTCTGTGACACTTTTTGATGATAGCTTTTCAGATTACTACATGATACTCTGTGATTGTGGAAATAAACTTGGCTCTGCACTGCACCTTTAAAGGAACTAGGTTTCTCAGGAGGCAAATTCTTCTCCTGGTGGCAAGCTAGGAGCCTGGGCTATCTAGCTGCATGTCAGAAGCTGCTCCTCAGCTCTCCTCTGGCTAAAGTCCACACTGACTTCTGACTCTACACACCCCTCCCTGAACAGGACCTGACTATATATACTAAGGGGTTCCCTAGCTCCCTCTACTGTCTAGGAGGAGGAACTACCCCTAACAGGCCTGATACAGGAGAAAACAGTAAAAATACACATAAAAACATTATATGAAATACAATGACCCTGTTCTACAGAAGGCGAGGAACAACGTGGCCCAATTGACCCTTGTGTAGTGCCCACATTTACCTAGTGGGACACTACAAATATTTACGTTAATGATTTTCACAAACTCCTTGAATGATTGTTCTGTACCCTTCCAGAGTAAGAACACGTCATCTATGAATCTATACCATAGAACTACGCTTTCATTCCACTGATTTAAAAACTCAGACCAGATAATATTGGCCTCCCACCAGCCCAGGAATAAATTTGCATAAGATGGCGCACATGGACTTCACATTGCGGTACCCCTGAGCTGGTGGTAGTAGTGGTCATTGAAAGTAAAATAGTTCCTGGTTAGACAGAATTGTAGGAGATCCAGTATAAAGGTGTTATGCGATGCCAGTCTTGCATCCCTGGTGAATAGGTAGCTCTTCACCTGTGACCCCCCCATGTCGGCAATCGCATAAAACCGCAGGTCAATTCAGACCTGCGGTTTTCTGCGTTTCCGGGTTATTTGGGTCTCTGAAGACCTGATAACACGGAACAGGATGGTGATGGATCACCTCTGATTGGTTGGTGGGCGGGACAGCGGCAGATTCAAAAGTTGCAAGCGCTCCTCTCCACCTCCTTTTGTGTTCCAGAGTTGGAGGAAAGAGGAGCTGCCTGCACGTCATCAGTCTGTGCCAGCAGCACCCCATCTGTGCCCCCCAGGACCTGATCTGTGCCCCAGCACCCCCCATCTATACAGCAGGTACATAGGGAAAGTATAGGGAAAGTTTGGGTTAGGCAGGGAAAATAAAAGGAAAGTTTGTTTGACCATCTTTGATTGCATCACCTTAAGTTAGAGTGTCTGGGGGTGCCGCTTGCCCCCCCTCCCCAACTTTTTTGGGGTGCAGGATTATTATTATTATTTTTTTGTGTACGCTGACTGTGGCCGGCACTCTTAGAGTCCAGTTAGCGAATCGCACACCCCACCGCTGATCAACTTCGGACGGTTGATCAGTGGTTTTGAATTTATTTTTTCACTTTTTTTGCCCTTTTTTTTAGTTAGTTTTTTTTTTCTCTTAGTTTTAGGGTGAGTTCGCAAACACCCGTGCCCCCACACACATGCACACCAAATAAAGATTTCCACACACGCACATACACACGCAGACACATACTCCCCTATAGCCCGCCGGACATTCTTGGCCGAGGAGACATACGCCCAGCTTGCCTCCGACTCCGAGAGTCCCAGTGAGCACGAGGATGACCCCACTTTCCTGTTGTCATCCGCGTCCTCCTTATCATCTAGCGATGATGATGAGCCCCCAAGGCGACGGAGACGCTGCCAGGCGGAGCAAGGGGACCGCCATGTTAGGGACCCTGTGGCCCAGCCTAGTTCGAACAGCTCTGGGGCTCGTACTAGTTTTCCGGCCCACCAGTTAAGTCCACTAGAGCACCCTGCCGGTGAACTAGTCTGGTGTAGCCCAGAGCGATACGAGCCCGTGATTCCTGATTTTGTAGGCCAATCAGGAATCCAGATTTCCACAGTGGGCTACACTGAATATGACTTTTTTGTCATTTTTTCAGTGACCCACTGGTAAATCTGATGGTGGAGCAGACGAACCTCCTTTTTGGCCAGGCCTGGTGGCTGGACGCTGGTCAGTGCAGCCGAAATGAGGACATTTTTGGGCCTCGTGCTGCATATGGGCCTGTTCAACAAACCTAGTGTCAGTCTGTACTGGAGTGGGGACGTCCTATACCAGACCACACTTTACAGTACGGCCATGACACGCTCCCGGTTTGAGGCCATCCGGAAATGTCTGCATTATTCAGATAATGCAGCATGTCCCCCCCGAGGTGATCCTGCCCATGATCATCTGTATAAGATACGGCCGGTCATCGATCACTTTGGGGCCAAATTCATGGAGGCCTATGTACCTGGAAGGGAGGTCGCGGTTGATGAGTCTCTCATTGCGTTCAAGGGGAGACTCATTTTCCGCCAGTATGTGCCCTCCAAGAGGGCGAGGTATGGTGTGAAACTATACAAAATTTGTGAGAGTACCTCAGGGTACACTTACAAATTTCGTGTATACGTGGGGCAAAATTCCCAGATTCAACCCCCAGAATGTCCCCCCACTCTGGGTGTTACCGGGAAACTTGTGTGGGACCTTATGTACCCACTGCTAGATAAGGGTTACCACCTTTACGTGGAAAACTTTTATACTAGTATCCCCTTGTTCCAGTCCCTTGCCGCCAGATCCACGTCCGCTTGTGGGACCGTGCGGAAAAATCAACGTGGCCTCCCTGCCCTCCCCCTCCAGGTACCTATTCCCAGGGGTGAGACCTGTGCCCTTACCACTGGAAACCTGTTGCTGGTCAGGTATAAGGACAAGAGGAATGTCCTTATGCTGTCCACAATTCATGGTAACGGCATCACCCGTGTCCCTGTGCGAGGTACCGTGGCAACGGTCCTCAATCCCGATTGTATCGTCGACTACAATCGGTATATGGGAGGAGTTGATCTCTCTGATCAAGTCCTCAAGCCATAAAATGCCATGCGCAAAACTCAGGCATGGTACAAAAAAGTTGCGGTCTACTTGGTACAGGTTGACATGTACAACTCTTTTGTGCTGTCCCGGAGCACTGGCAACACAGGGACATTCCTTTAGTTCTATTAGGCAGTCCTCAAGGCCCTGATCTTTTCGGACCGGGAAAGAGCAGGCCGGAGTACCTCGGGAACTGTAGGCGCCCGGATCGTCCCTGGCCAACACTTTCCAGGTGTGGTCCCCCATACTGGAAAGAAGGGACGAACCCAAAAAAAGGTGCAGAGTGTGTCACAGGAGGGGGATACGGAAGGACACCACTACTCAATGTGACACGTGCCCCGATCATCCGGGCCTTTGCATTATTAGTTGCTTCAGGGAGTACCACACAAAGTTTAATAGCAAGCGATCAAAAAGTCATATAGCCCCCAAAATAGTGTCAATAAAACCGTCCGCTCATCCCGCAAAAAATTAGCCCCCACATAAGATAATCAGATTAAAAAAATAAAAAAATGACACAGACATTAGCGATACAAAAACAATTTTGTATCAAAAAGGATAATATAGTCTAAAACCTAAATAATTGTAAAAAAAATACTTATTAGGTATCGCCACGTCCGTAAGATTCTCCTCTATAAAAATATTCCATGAACTCACCCCCCAGATTAACACGGTCAAAAAAAAAAAAAAAAAACTCGGCCATAACCGCTATTTTTGGCACTTTTCCATTTCAATATGTTTTTTCCGGTAACAAAACAAGTGTTAACAACCAAAAAAAAGTTAATATTTATTACTCTGATACTGCAGTTTACAGAAATGCCACATTTGTGGTCGTAAACTGCTGTATCAGTAAAAGGGAGGCCGCAAAAGGAAAGGACCGACATGGCTTCTGGAAGGCCGATTTTGATGGCCTTTTTTATTGACACCATGTCCCTTTTGAAGCCCCCTGATGCCCCCCTAGAGTAAACCTAATGACCCCATCTAAGAAACTACACCCCTCAAGGTATTCAACTGATTATACAAACGTTATTAACCCTTTAGGTGTTCCTTAACAGTTAATGGCAAATGGAGATGAAATTTCAGAATTAAAATTTTTGGTAACCCTGCCTCACAAAACATTGGTAACCTTGCCTCACAAAAATGTAATATAGAGCAACCAAAATTCATATGTACCCTAAAAATAGTCCCAAAAAAATGCCTCTGTATCCCGTAGTTTCCAAAATGGGGTCACTTTTAAGGAGTTTCTACTCCAGGGGTGCATCAGGGGTGTTGAAACAGGACACGGTGTAAATAAACCGGTCCATAAAAATCAGCCCTCCAAAAACCACACTGCGCTCTGCTCCCTCTATGCCCCGCCGTGTGGCCATACAGTAGTGTACAACCACATATGGGGTGTTTCTGTAAACGGCAGAGTCAGGGCAATAAAGATACAGTCTTGTTTGGCTGTTAACCCTTGCTTTGTTAGTGGAATAAATGGGTTAAAAGGAAAAATTTGGGCAAAAAATGTAATTCTCAAATTTCATCCCCATTTGTCAATAACTGTTGTGCAACACCTAAAGGGTTAACAATGTATGTAAAATCAGTTTTGAATACCTTGAGGGGTGTAGTTTCTTAGATGGGGTCACTTTTAGGGGGTTTCTACTCCAGGGGTGCATCAGGGGGGTTGAAACAGGACACAGTGTAATTAAACCGGTCCATAAAAATCAGCCCTCCAAAAACCAAACTGCGCACCTTTCCCTCTACGCCCCTGCTGTGTGGCTGTACAGTAGTGTACGGCCTTATATGGGGTGTTTCTGTAAACTGCAGAGTCAGGGCAATAAAGATACAGTCTTGTTTGGCTGTTAACCCTTGCTTTGTTAGTGGAAAACATGGTTTAAAATGGAAAATTAGGCCAAAAAATGAAATTTTCTAATTTCATCCCCATTTACCAATAACTCTTGTGCAACACCTAAAGGGTTAACGACGTATGTAAAATCAGTTTTGAATACCTTGAGGGGTGTAGTTTTTTAGATGGGGTCACTTTTAGGGAGTTTCCACTCTAGGGGTGCATCAGGGGCGCTTCAAATGGGACATGGTGTAAATAAACCAGTCCAGCAAAATCTGCCATCCAAAAACCATATGGCGCACCTTTCCCTCTACGCCCTACTGTGTGGCCGTACAGTAGTTTACGAACACATATGGGGTGTTTCTGTAAACGGAAGAGTCAGGGCAATAAAGATACAGTCTTGTTTGGCTGTTAACCCTTGCTTTGTTAGTGGAAAAAATGGGTTAAAATGGAAAATTTGGCAAAAAAATTAAATTCTCAAATTTCATCCCCATTTGCCAATAACTCTTGTGCAACACCTAAAGGGTTAACAACGTATGTAAAATCAGTTTTGAATACCTTGAGGGGTGTAGTTTTTTAGATGGGGTCACTTTTAGGGAGTTTCTACTCTAGGGGTGCATCAGGGGCGCTTCAAATGGGACATGGTGTAAATAAACCAGTCCAGCAAAATCTGCCTTCCAAAAACCATATGGCGCACCTTTCCCTCTACGCCCTACTGTGTGGCCGTACAGTAGTTTACGAACACATATGGGGTGTTTCTGTAAACGGAAGAGTCAGGGCAATAAAGATACAGTCTTGTTTGGCTGTTAACCCTTGCTTTGTTAGTGGAAAAAATGGGTTAAAATGGAAAATTTGGCAAAAAAATTAAATTCTCAAATTTCATCCCCATTTGCCAATAACTCTTTTGCAACACCTAAAGGGTTAACAACGTATGCAAAATCAGTTTTGAATACCTTGAGGGGTATGGTTTCTTAGATGTTGTCACTTTTAGGGAGTTTCTACTCTAGGGGTGCATCAGGGGCGCTTCAAATGGGACGTGGTGTAAATAAACCAGTCCAGCAAAATCTGCCTTCCAAAAACCATATGGCGCACCTTTCCCTCTACGCCCTACTGTGTGGCCGTACAGTAGTTTACGAACACATATGGGGTGTTTCTGTAAACGGAAGAGTCAGGGCAATAAAGATACAGTCTTGTTTGGCTGTTAACCCTTGCTTTGTTAGTGGAAAAAATGTGTTAAAATTGAAAATTTGGCAAAAAAATAAAATTCTCAAATTTCATCCCCATTTGCCAATAACTCTTGTGCAACACCTAAAGGGTTAACAACATATGTAAAATCAGTTTTGAATACCTTGAGGGGTATGGTTTCTTAGATGTTGTCACTTTTAGGGAGTTTCTACTCTAGGGGTGCATCAGGGGGGCTTCAAATGGGACATGGTGTAAATAAACCAGTCCAGCAAAATCTGCCTTCCAAAAACCATATGGCGCACCTTTCCCTCTACGCCCTACTGTGTGGCCGTACAGTAGTTTACAGACATATATGGGGTGTTTCTGTAAACGGCAGAGTCAGCGCAATAAAGATACAGTCTTGTTTGGCTGTTAACCCTTGCTTTGTTAGTGGAAAAAATGGGTTAAAATGTAGCAAAAAAATGAAAATCTCAAATTTCATCCCCATTTGCCAATAACTGTTGTGCAACACCTAAAGGGTTAACAATGTATGTAAAATCAGTTTTGAATACCTTGAGGGGTGTAGTTTCTTAGATAAGGTCACTTTTCTGGAGTTTCTACTCCAGGGGTGCATCAGGGGGGTTGAAACAGGACACAGTGTAATTAAACCTGGTCCATAAAAATCAGCCCTCCAAAAACCAAACTGCGCACCTTTCCCTCTACGCCCCGCTGTGTGGCTGTACAGTAGTGTACGGCCTTATAGGGGTGTTTCTGTAAACGGCAGAGTCAGGGCAATAAAGATACAGTCTTGTTTGGCTGTTAACCCTTGCTTTGTTAGTGGAAAAAATGGGTTAAAATGGAAAATTAGGCAAAAAAATGAAATTTTCTAATTTCATCCCCATTTGTCAATAACTCTTGTGCAACACCTGAAGGGTTAACGACGTTTGTAAAAATCAGTTTTGAATACCTTGAGGGGTGTAGTTTCTTATATGGGGTCACCTTTATGGAGTCTCTACTCCAGGGGTGCATCAGGGGGGTTGAAAATGGACACGGTGTAAATAAACCGGTCCATAAAAATCAGCCCTCCAAAAACCAAACTGCACACCTTTCCCTCTATGCCCCGCTGTGTGGCCGTACAGTAGTGTACGGCCACATATGGGGTGTTTCTGTAAACGGCAGAGTCAGGGCAATACATATACAGTCTTGTTTGGTTGTTAACCCTTGCTTTGTTAGTGGAAAAAATGGTTTAAAATGGAAAATTAGGCCAAAAAATTTAATTTTCTAATTTCATCCCCATTTACCAATAACTCTTGTGCAACACCTAAAGGGTTAACGACGTATGTAAAATCAGTTTTGAATACCTTGAGGGGTGTAGTTTTTTAGATGGGGTCACTTTTAGGGAGTTTCTACTCTAGGGGTTTATCAGGGGCGCTTCAAATGGGACATGGTGTAAATAAACCAGTCCAGCAAAATCTGCCTTCCAAAAACCATATGTCACCACCAGACTTCTGAGAAGCTCTGACAGACGTCCTTCAGAACCTCCTCCTTGAGGTTCCTTTTGTTTTGCTTTCATTTTCTCATCTCGTTAGCCTCTCTCAGCTGTCATGTAGTTGCACTGATTGCATCCCTTTAAATCCCTTCCCATACTGCATCACTTTGCGGTTTATATTAATTCCTGAAGTGTGTGCATGCTGATCCTACTACTGAGTCTTCTACAGATAAGTTTTGTTCATTCATTTGTGTTTTCCTGTTTGCTGGATCCCAGGTGACCCTGACTCCCTCCGTATTAAGTGTAGGGAGCCGGTGGTCATGTCCCCTCACTATTATAGGGTGTTCAGTGTTATACAGTCGAGGTACGAGGATATGCGATCATCTACCATTGGGATTTTCGCATAGGCTGAGCCGTTAGGGAGAGAGCCAGGTCTGTTGCAGGGCTCTCCCTTTTGTTCCTTAGTTTTGGATCCAGTCAGTCGGATCTTCATTTTGTGTCTTCTTGTTTTCTGTACACCTTCCATGACACCATATGGCGCACCTTTCCCTCTACGCTCTACTGTGTGGCCGTACAGTAGTTTACGGACATATATGGGGTGTTTCTGTAAACGGCAGAGTCAGGGCAATAAAGATACAGTCTTTTTTGGCTATTAACCCTTGCTTTGTTAGTGGAAATAATGGGTTAAAATTTAGCAAAAAAATGAAAATCTCAAATTTCATATCCATTTGCCAATAACTCTTGTGCAACAACTAAAGGGTTAACAAAGTTAGTAAAATCAGTTTTGAATACCTTGAGGGGTGTAGTTTATAGAATGGGGTCATTTTTGGGTGGTTTCTATTATGTAAGCCTCGCAAAGTGACTTCAGACCTGTAGTGGCCCCTAAAAATTGGGATTTTGAACATTTCTGAAAAATTTCAAGATTTGCTTCTAAACTTCTAAGCCTTGTAACATCCCCAAAAAATAAAAAATCATTCCCAAAATGATTCAAACATGAAGTAGACATATGGGGAATGTAAAGTACTCACAATTTTTGGGGGTATTACTATGTATTACAGAAGTAGAGAAACTGAAATTTAGAAATTTGCTAATTTTTCCCAATTTTTGGTAAATTAGGTATTTTTTTATGCAAAAAATTAACTTAACCCTTAAATTTGAGCAGTGTCATGCAGTAAAATATGTGACAAAAAATAACAAATAGGGCTAAACCAGTCAGAATTAACCTCAAATTATGATCATTCTATTGAAGTCTGATTAAGTAGCCATTATGCACATTAACCTTACCTAAATATAGATCGCAATGAACACTATTAGGAACTTTTTTGCATCACTAAAGGTGTCTGTTCGTCAACAGCGCTGTTAGTGTTCTGACAGCGCTGGCATAAGCAGGAAGTGAGGGGAAAGGCTTTCTGCCGCGGACACGTTGCAAGATTCCCATAGAAACAAGTCCGCCCCTTGATGTGCGTCACTCCCAGAAGGCGGAGCGGGTCGGGCTAGGACGGTTCAGTGCTGCCTGTTGGCCCTCTTCTGCCTCTCAGGGATTGGTGAACGCCACCTAAGTGTGCGTTGATAGAAGTATAAAAGGAGACAGAATCTTTTAGCAAGCTGCCATTGCCATTTTGTATGAAGAAGCTCTGCCACTGCACAGATCGCTCTCTGATGAGCCATTGTACTATGGCGAAACGCGTCGGATAGTGCTTGTAGGCAGCTGTTAGTAGAAGGGATAATTAGGTCAGGCCTGAAGTTCCAGCAGCTGGGGGTCGCTCCTTTCAGGGCGAGTGCTCTGACTACAGCCAGTTAGCCCATCTTCCCACTCAAGACTAGAGTTAGGGTCAGAGAAAAGTAGGCCTTGCTGTATAGTAAATACTGAGCATCATCTGCAGATCTCTCCTAAGAAGCAACACCCACCGCAAACCGCCAAGTCCTCACTAGGACAAAAGACCAATGAAATCCCCTTCTCCTTTCAAACAGCTATACGCACCAAAGTGTGTTTGTAAGAATTTTAGTAACACTGTCTCAATTATTTTAAAGAGATTATTAAAGGTTATGTATTATTAGATCTCACAAGGCACACTCGGTTCACGATATTATAAGAAATGATCATGTTGTATGCAACTAGATTCTTAAATAAATTCAAACACCAAACCCTTAAATTAATCCAGACTCTTAAATAATGCAGACCAGATCCCAAGATCAAACCACAAATCAGAACCCTAAATTTACTTGGTTCTCAGAAGAAACTTCTAAATTAATTTGAAGTGGATTTACACCTGCTGTCTAACCAGCGATATGCTGACCAGAAACAATGCAGCTGTGTGAGGACAGAGATCTCAATAGCGACCACTGGTTCTCATATTGTGGAGGTGATCGATGCATGTAAATGATGTGGTCTCCTCTACTTAATGAGCACAAAGTGTCTGCTGCCCGGAGCATGTCACTGCAGCATTAGACTTCAGACTAGACCCCTAAATTCAAACCCCAAAACAGATGAAGAAAAACGTATTTGGAACCCAGACCAGACTTGTTCCTGGACTCCTCTTTAGCACAGGACACTGCCGCACACACAGCCTTTATGCCAACAGTGTCAAGGTGCTATGTGTGCTGCTGTACATTAGGTCCTGCCACAGTGTGGTGGAGCCTGGACTTGTAGAGTACAGCAGGAACAAGATTGTCATGTATTAGCATCCTTATCTATTAGATTAATCCAATAGTTAAAGGTCAATTAAAGTTTTTTGGGGGGTATTTTAACATTGATGACGTATCCTCAGGTTCGACACCCAGCACCCCTGCCAATGAGCTGCTTTAAGAGAAGGCCTTCATTGTTTACCTGCTTGCCATCGACATCGCAGCCGTGAGCAGGTGTAATTACAAGAAGCCATCCCATTCACTTCTATTGGATGACTCCTTCCTATTCAAGTGTATAGGAAGGCGGCCTTCTACCATATTAGATTTAATTATTGGAGACAAAGATCAAGGTATCCATCCATGCTTCTGGATCAGTGACATTTTAGCTGCTTGGTACTCTTTTCAGGAGGTTTCCATTATTATAATTCAATTAATTCAATCAGGGCTATCAGCACTGTCAAATGCAAATCTGTGAAGTAGGGAGCCTTATTCACTAGGCCTAGGGACATTGTCACCTATTGATTCCACACATTGTTGCACCCTTAGCAAATTTCGGATTCTTCACTGTCTAAATATTAGACCGAATTAGTATGCCCCACTGAGAATAGTTCATGTGAAGCCTTCTTATTGAGTAAGTTATTGCAAATCTGGGTGTTCCTCATGTGGCTGTTATGCCCCGGCTAGGGGGCAATATATGCTCATGGGTAAAGAATTGGTTAGGGGACGGAAAAGAGAGTTATTGCAAGTGGGAGAAACTCTAAAAAGGCTAGAGCCAGTGGTGGGGTACCACAAGAATCTGTGTTAAGCCCATTTAGCCCAGTTCTCTCTAATCTCTTTATCACTTATCTTGTGGATGAGACGAGAGTGAAGTGTCAGTTTGTACAGATGACACAGAATTGTGTAGGATACTGAAAATCCAGCTTAATATTCAAATATTACAGGAGAACCAAGAGAAGCTGACAGTGTGGGAAAGAGCATGGCAGATGAATCTTAATATTGATAAATGTAGAGTAATGCACTTATGTCACACTAATCGTATAGCTGCCTATACATTACATAGAATGGGGATATCAGAACAGGGGAAAGGGCATGGGTACTCCAGCTACAAGTAAGCTAAGCAGCAGCACTCAATGTCAAAAGCATAGACATTTGTAGGGTTTTTAAAAAGAGATCTAAAAACCCAAAGCAACCAGATTTTTAAAAGTGTTTGGAGATCTTATAACAAGAAGCTTAAAATTGGGCTTGTTCAGCTCAGAATAAAGACACTTTTGAGGTGGTCTTCTTTACACGTACAAATACATGTGTGGTCAATACAAGGAACTGACGCGGGATTTATTCATTCCAAGGAGTTTACCAGGAGACGTTCCTTACATGTGGAGGAAAGATCATTTAGAAATCAATATAGGAAAGGATTTTTTACAGAGTAGTCAGACTATAGAATACCCTAAACCGAGAGGTAGTAATGGCCGATACCATGTCAGCATTTATATACAGAAGCTTACCTAGTAGCAAACGGCATTAAGCGTTTCAGCATTTAGTACGTAATTAATGATGAAGGTGGACAGTTCTGTGAAAAAGGTTGAACTTGATGGACTTGTGTTTTTTCTTTTAACCTATGTAAGGCTAGTTTCACACTTGCGGCTGTGTCTCTGACAGGCTGTTCTGACACACAACAGCCTACTGGAGTTCTCCGGGTCTGACATTACTGGATACTGCCGCCTGACAAATACGCCAGAAATCAGCCGGGCAAAAACTACTGCAAGCATTCACTGCCGGAACAGCCAAATGCAGGTCTGAAACTAGCTTAAGATAATTTATAGAATAACAAATGTTTTGGTTTTTTTTGTTTGTTTTTTCAGGTTTTTTCTTCCATCTAATAGATGTTTAAAGCGGGGTAAACACATTGTGGTCCTGCATCTGCAATCATTTTGCATTGTACCATTCAACAGCAGTTTGTGATATCTGAAAAATGTATTGCGGCAGAAAAGTACACAAACTACAGTTCATGTAAGATTCACATGCAGTTTATTAAAGATATACAGAAAAGACAAGACATGCGAGCCTGGAGCTGAAAGATCCAGTAAACAGTATTTATATACATCGAACACCCGGATCCCTGACTTACGTAACTCTCAAAAACGAAGAAAGCAGGAGCATACAAGACTGGCACCATCCATTACCTAGCTCAGAAGTTACAAGCAAACTCACCTAGGTATGTCACAGGGATACACATGAGTGCAATTACATTCATACAAAGGGAATATAAAGGACACGTCACCCTCTAAATGATGTGGTCATGATCTTTTGTTTTGACAAATACAATGGTGTTAACTTCCCAAATTCCTGATAATATATTCAACAATTCGACTGATGGATATAACTTATCTAAGATAGTTAAAGGAAGTATGGAATGTCTACATTATAGTCAATTGTATCCCTTAGAACAAACAAGATATGAGCCAGGATGATACAACTGAACATTCTAGTGAAGCTTCATGTATTTGAGCAGACTGACAAAAGTATAGTGCAGTTTGGAGTTGAAGGGTGGTGACTAGCGCCAGAGCATTGGAATATGCTAATATGTTTTCTTCACTGAGGATGTTGATGTTTGTGAAACCAACACTGAGTTTTTGCCTCCAGAATGGCTGTAACTGCTGCCTCCTTGAGAGGCACCATATTGACCACTGCTGGTTCCTCCATATGATATTCCACCACCAGAGCTGCCTCCTCCATATGACCCTCCACTGCCAGACATGCCTCCTCCATATGATACTCCACCACCAGAGCTGCCTCCTCCATATGACCCTCCACTGCCAGACATGCCTCCTCCATATGATACTCCACCACCAGAGCTGCCTCCTCCATATGACCCTCCACTGCCAGACAGGCCTCCTCCATATGATATTCCACCGCCAGTGCTTCCTCCAATGCCATATTCACTTCCTCCACCAACGCCAAAACCTCCTCCTACTCCACCAGAGTGGCTTGAAGAACCGCCAAAAATGGCTAGATTTAGAAAGAATAAACTTTAGCATTATTATTATATTACCTTAATCACAATGGTGAGCTATACTTACAGATGGTGACATTGCTGACAACTTCTCCAGACATTCTGAAAACACAAGAATATGTGAAGGTTTATTTTCAGTACATTTTTAAATGATTAGTAACATTAGTTGAGAGTCTATCAGGTTGGTAACAACCCTTAAGGCTCTTTTACATGGGTCAACTTCCAGTGATGGCCAGTAATCAACTGACAAAATAGGAAACACTTATTTGTTGTTGATGGCATCTTCGCATGGGGATAAAAATAATCATTTGTCAGCAACAGTAACTCTTTGAGAGGAAGGATTTAAACAAACAATCAAAGGAATGATTGTTCATTCCAATCTGTCCAAATAATTGACCGATCAATTTCCTATATTATCTGTCAGTGTGTGTTAAAGTCCATCTGCTTGTGTAAATGGAGCCATATATGGATCCGGTGAATATGGCGAGTTTCACACTAGCACTGTTTCACACTTTTCCAGCAGGCTGTTTCGGTAGATGAAGATGTAGATGAAATATGGAAGAATTGGTTAATTTAGGGCTGGATAGATAATTTTTTTTTTTTTTTTTTTACTACGCGTCTCCCCCCTTCCTCTCCCCATAAGGGAGGTAGGTGGGTGGGTAAATGGGGAATGAAGATATTTGTTTATGTATAGGAAAAATTGGTATGTTTTGGATATACTAAAAATGTAATTTTTTTAATGTTGAAATTTTTTCTATTCTGTTGAGATGATGGGAATAAAGAGATATTTAAAGAAAAATAAATAAAAGAGAACCAGCTTGCTGGAGTTGTTCATATCCAGCTATATACTACCTTTCCCAGCCAGAGCCCATTGACTGTAATGGGACCCAGCGGGCATCCGGCCTGTTTCTGGCATCAGTGCCAGGATTCGGCTGGACAAATCCACTGCTTGCAGCAGTATTTGACTGGGCAAATCTCAGCAGTAATTCTGGAAACAGGCTCGATCCCCACCGGGTGCAGTCTGTGCTCTGATAGTTTCTGGCTAAAATGGATGCAATGAATTATGACAGGCTGTTGCTCTACCAAAACAGCCTACCTGAATAGTTGAGCACGAGTGTGAAACAAGCCTATATCTGGGAAATAATTACCCATGGCAAGCTTAGCAGTATGTCCAGGCCTTTGTCCTTCAATGGAAACCAAGGAACCAACATTTAACATATGTTAATATTAAAGACCCCTTATGTATTTCATAAAACTGACCTTTGCTCTTCTCCTTGCAGCATTTTTCTGTAAGTGGCAATTTCAACATCAAGAGCAAGTTTCACACCCATGAGCCCCTGGTAGTCATGCAGTAGACGGGCCAGGTCTTCTTTGGCCTTCTGTAATGCAGCTTCAAGTTCAGCCAACTTCTGTTTGGCATCTTTCAGAGCACGCTCACCACGTTCCTCAGCCTTAGCAACGGCGGCATTGAGAGATTCAATCTGATAAAATAATTGCAATTATTTTCTTGATTCCCAAAGCAATCTCCATACTGTGTAAGGACAAATTCAGTCATTATCAATGCATCTATTCAAACCAGCTAGGCTTACATGCTTCTTCGTGCTCTCGATCTCAGACCTCATCCTCTGGATCAACCGGTTAAGTTCTGAAATTTCAGTCTTTGTGCTCTGCAGGCTGTCACCTTGTTTTCCAGCAGCAGCTTGCAACTGCTTGTACTAAAAGAGTTAAAAAGAGAACATCTCAGCATCTTAATATGGACATAAGCATAGCACATGCTAAGTGTTGCATTTATAAATAATATATTAAGACCTTGCACCAAGGTAGAGGGAGCAGTTTGGTTGCTGTGGTATCCTCGAGTCTTCTGAAGGATCTGAGGCCTGCCACAAGCTATGTTCCATAGGAAAATAGTAACCCCTTATAGAGTGCAATGGTAATTCTCTGCAGTCTAAGGGCTTGTTCACACGACAGTGTGAAGCCCGTGCCCGTGCTGTGGACCGCAAATTGCGGTCCGCAATGCACGGGCACCTTCTGTGGGGCAGCTGCATGGGGATCGCAGACCTATTCACTTAAATGTGTCTGTGATTCCTCCGTTCCGCAAAAAGATAGAGCATGTCCTATCTTTTTGCGGTGCGGAGGCACGGAACGGAATCCCAGAAAGCACTCCGTAGTGCTTCCGTAGTGTTCTGTTCCGTTCTTCCGTTCCGCATCTCTGGATTTGCGGACCCATTGAAATGAATAGGTCGGAATCCATGATGCGGAATGACAACGGAACGGTGCCTGTGTATTGCGGATCCGCAAATGCGGTCCACAATACGGGAACGGGAAACCAACGGTCGCGTGAACAAGCCCTAAGGGAGAATGATCAGATAATTGCATGTTAGAGTTCCCTAGGGGAACATAAAACGGTTGGCCACTTTCTGGCTAATATTAGCCAATGTGTTTGCAAGATGATAATATGTCACTTACTAGATTAGCCTTTGTAAAATTCTGCACCATTTTCTATATTTCATAAGCAACATCGCCATGTTAGGCAAATCCCTGTGCTGTCCACAGAGAGATCCTGTTCATGAAATGGCGGATGATGGAAGGTCATGTGACAAGTTATATCGCCTCCACTGTGATGTCTCTTCTGTTAAAATACACTGCACTTACACTGTTGGCGTTTAGTGCAGATGCAGTGTATTTCAAGGCAGGAGACATCACATGGAGGTTATTTTCCTGGTCACATGACCCTATTTCAGCAGCCAGTTTATGGACAGGACCTCTCTGTGGACAGCACAGAAGATTTGCCTAACAATAGGCATGGCTTATGACATATAGCGAACGGCAGCGAATATCAACAAAGGCTGTATTAGCAATTTCCATATTATCATCTAAGGCTACTTTCACACTAGCGGCAGGACGGATCCAACAGGCTGTTCACCCTGTCGGATCCGTCCTGCCGCTATTTCGCCTTGCCGCAGGACCGCCGCTCCGTCCCCATTGACTATAATGGGGATGGGGACGGAGCTCCAGCGCAACACTCAGTGCACGACTATAGGCCGCCGGACTAAAAGTACTGCATGTCCGACTTTTTAGTCCGGCGGCCTCTCACCGCAAACTACCGTGCTACGCCGGAGCTCCACACCCGTCCCCATTATATTCAATGGGGACAGAGCGGTGGTCCGGCGTCACGGCCAACTAGCGGTAGGACGGATCCGACATGGTGAACAGTCTGTCGGATCCGTCCTGCCGCTAGTGTGAAAGTAGCCTAAACTAAACATTGGTCATAGTTAGCTATAAAGTGACCTGCCCTTTAAAAAAAATGTAAAAAATTTTTAAAAAATTATGGCACTAGGAAGGCCGGTAGTAAAAAAGGAAAAAGAACATGCAAAAAATGAAAAATCGCTTGGTCCTTAAGGGATAATTTACTGGAATGTTATATTGTATGATTAACAATAAGTATGAAAGTGAATATAAAAAGGGGTGGGCCACTCTGTTAGCACTTATTAAAACTATAAAGAAAGGTGGGAGATATTACACTTACTAATATATCTTCTCAAGCAGATCTGTCTGGTTTTCTGTCAATTGGCAGCCACGCCCCCTCCTGTCCTGCTCTCGCCACACCCCCTCCTGTCCTGCTGTCACCACGCCCCCTCTTGACCTGCTCTCACCATGTCCCTCCTGTCCTGCTCTCAGCACGCCCCCTCCTGTCCTGCTCTCACCACGCCCCCTCCTATCCTGCTCTCACCACGCCCTCTCCTGTCCTGCTCTGAACACGCCCCCTCCTGTCCTGCTCTCACCACACACCCTCCTGTCCTGCACTCGCCACGCCCCCTCCTGCCCTTCTCTCACCACACCCCCTCCTGTCCTGCTCTCACCACACCCTTTCCTGTCCTGCTCTCACTACGCCCCATCCTGTCCTGCTCTCACCACACCCTCTCCTGTCCTGCTCTCACTACGCCCCCTTCTGTCCTGCTCTCACCACGCCCCCTCCTGTCTTGCTCTCACCACACCCCCTCCTGTCCTGCTCTCACTACACCCCCTCCTGTCCTGCTCTCACCACGCCCCCTCCTGTCCTGCTCTCACCACACCCCCTCCTGTCCTGCTCTCACTACACCCCCTCCTGTCCTGCTCTCACCACGCCCCTTCCTGTCTTGCTCTCACCACACCCCCTCCTGTCCTGCTCTCACTACGCCCCCTCCTGTCCTGCTCTTGCCACGCCCCCTCCTGTCCTGCTCTCACAGCAGCCAGTCTGTCCATCCCTGCAGGTGCCATGGAGGAGCTTCCTTGTCCATACCTGAAGGAGTGTGCTGCTGACTGGGTCCTAAAGCACCCTGCTTGTATCAGAGGTGCTTTCCTTCTGTGACTGGCACTCCTGGCTGTGCAGGGCTGGCAGGGGCTTAGCAGGGACACTTGTTAAAAGCTAAAATAAAGAAACTTTTGCAGGAGGAATGAAGACTGAGGGGAAGCTGTGATGGCTGATCTGACTGCAGGCTTTGCCCACTCTGTTTCTCCTGTAGTGAGAGGATCCTGCCAACATGTGAGGATGTAGCAGAGCCAGCGCAGTGCTGTGGACCACAAACTGTGAGCAATCCCAGTGTCTGTCCTGTTTATGGCCCCTCTATCACAGACATGATATTACAGCCAGACCAACAGTTCAGGAGCTTTAACCCCTTGTGAGCTGTCAGTATGGCTGAGGTCAGTGATATCTACAGCAGTCACTGGTCTCACCATCTATAAATGTGTGCCCTCTCCTTCCTGCACTCTGTATATGGTGATATGTCACCCCCCCACCACTGCATATAGAGATCCGTAACCCCCTGTACACTGAATACAGTGATCAGTGCTAACAGTAACCCACGAGTGCCTCCGGAAGTCCGCTTCAGCCCCATTCACTTTAATAGTGACACGTCGCAGATGCGGCCGCAGCACTGCAAACATGTCGAGAGGCAGTGGCGTTGCTAGGGCTGGTGTCACCCGATGTGGTAGAAAATGGTGTCACCCCCCCCCCCAAGCCCCCCCTCCGAAGCATTTCAGTTATGTGATCAGTTATTATTAGCTAAAACCAGTAGTGAAGGCTACTTAGAGAAAAGGTATCATGGAAAGATCTGCACCCGTTCTGTGTTTTTGGCTCACAATAAGGGCGCATCAAGAAGACCGTGCCGTGTTGAGTGATCTGCAAAACACAGATGCTGCCCGTGTGCGTTCCACAGTCTGCGTAACGGAACAGGCGGACCATTCTAAAAATACCTATTGTTCTTATCCGTGGACAAGAATAGGACATGCTCTATATTTTTTGCAGGGCCGCGGAACGGTACAACTGTGTGCTGTCCGCACCTTCTGCGGCCCCATTGAAATGACTGGGTCCGCATCCTTTCTGCAAAATTGTTTAACGGATGCGGACTCGTTCAAACGGTCATCTGAATGAGCCCTTACTCATGGAAATAACTGACAAAAAGCTGAAGTGTGTACTCGGCACAAAACAGTTGCCGGACTGCAAGTTGCAGACAAGTTGTACGTGCTTTTGTGTCGCACACCAGATGTCGGTGTACTAAAGAGGATTGTTAATTAACAAATCAAATATATTACATAATAAAATGTACCTAAAACTAAACAGAAGGGACTTCTAAGGCTATATTCACATGACAATGAAAAATAAAAAGGTTTTTTCATGAATGCCTTTCTTAGAAATGGCAACTGTTCCCTTCAATTGTATGGAGGCTGTTGGTCTGTAAAAATGGACAAAATAAGACATTAAAAAAAACTGGTAGTGTGAATAACCCCATAGACCACCACTGTTCTTCAAGCGATCATGTGACGGTTGTTTTCCATGTGAATGTAGCCTAAGGGTTCATGCACACAGACATGGAAGTTGTATGGCAGCACCTTAGAACGGAGCTATGCTTCTAGGGGAGAATACCTTCATACATACAGCGGCAAATGAAGCACACCTCAATTGGTTTTCTGTTGGATTTCATACAGAATCTCACACAAAACACTTCTGTATAAATATATGGAGTGAATATGGGGGTACAGTAACTGACATGCACCTCTATGGTAGCAGTATGTGCACACTGGTGCGGTAGTATGGCTGCTTGCATGAGCTCTATACATACAGCATTATTCCCCCTATCAATGGTTTGCTTGCCACCAAACACACACCTTAAACCTCGTTCACACAGCAGAGACTGTGGTGCATTGCAAAACCGAAATACTGACGCATGAGGGAAAAAAAATTGCACTATTTAACATTGATTTTCTTTACATTTTTTGATGAAAGCAGTTTTATGAAAAAAATAAAATAAATGACATGTCAAGCCATATGCGTTTTATAGTGAAGCAGCTGGCAGTAAAACACCTCAGGCTGCGTTTCTGGAGCACGACTGTGGTAAAAACTGCAACATGTGAATGGGAAAGGCAGAAAAAAAGCCACCATAAAAGTGAACTTAACCTCAGAGGTGAGACAAGCTGGGACTGTTCAGTCAGGTGGATGTACAGGCCATGTGCAGAGGCTTAGGACACGCAGCTCCCACATGCAGCCATACACTAACCTGAGCGTGTCCCGGCTGCAGCTTGAACCTGCCCTTGACTTGCACAGTGGATGAGGAGGGGGCGGCTCTTTCCCTCGGAACTGAGTGCTGTTGGGTCCGGCGGCTGACGTCACTCACCCTATCAGACTGGTGTCACTCGGTGCGGCCTGCACCCGCTGCACCCCCCTCTCAACGCCACTGCCGAGAGGCGGCCGGACAAAAAATGCAGCGTGCTGGGCATCAGTGAATGTGAATGGGGCCGGAGCGGACTTCTGACGACACTCGTGGGCTAGCGTTAGCACAGATCCAGCAGGGGAACAGCCTGCCAGACCCTGCTAACGCTAGTGTGAAAGTGGCCTTAGTCATGTGATGACAGACAGGAGGCTCCTCTCCATGTGAGCAGATCGATTTCTACAAATGTATTCATCAGAGATCTGTCCCCCCGCTCAACAGCGCCCTCTATGGCCGCCCATGCACCTAAACAGACATCTATGACAGCTCAGAGCTGCCATGTATTTCTGGCTTCCTTTGTGTCCGAAAACAGGCGAAAATTAACATACATTTGTTGGGGTGACTGGTCACGCCCCCTCCCTGCCATTGCCACACCCTTTTTTTTGTTTTTAAAAGCACAGTTAAAAGTCACAAACACATAGTTTGCAACTTTTTAACTGCACTTTTCAGAAACAAGGGAAATGATAAATCTCCCTTCTATTCATTCTGTTCATGGCCGAAATCCAGTGGTGCAACTAGAAATGACTAGACCCTACAGCAAGTTTATAAGCAGGACCCCCACTCCCCCCAGTAACACATGCCTGATACATTAGCATCATATTCCTGCGTGCTGCTGGGACTGGAACGTTCTTCCTATTGCTATGTCTGTACAGCAGTTATTGATATTATCTGAGGGGCTCTTGTCTCTATGGAAACACAGGTGGGCGGAGATATCATGTGACCGCCCCTCTGAACATGCTTGCTGCAATGCATGCTGGGATATTTACTTTCACTTTGCCGCCGCTCCCCCCACACAGCCGGTCTGAGGAGCTCCTCCAGGGAGGCATGTCATGGTGAACAGGTTAGAAATATGATATATAGCCGGTACATGTCACAGGATATAAATACTTCATGGTTTTGGCTATTGTCTGGGGCACTTTGGATTTTTGATACTTAGGGTGGCCAACCCCTTTAATGTAACAAATTATAGGTATTCCATAAAGTATTTCATAACACACTGTCTAAGTTTCGACTTGCATTGGCAATATATCTATTAGGAGTACAGGGTGGGGTCTAATTATGAGCGTTGATAGGGTTTTGATTAGCATGCATTAGCAGGTGGCCGACACTAACCTTATGGTCATATAATGCTTCTGCTTCAGCTCTGCTTCTCTGTGCAATCTGTTCATATTGATCCTTAATTGCCTCAATGATGCTATTCACGTCAAAGTTTCGGTTATTATCCATGGACAGAATAACAGAGGTATCCTCACTTCCTCCTTGTGTCTGTGAGAGCTCCTGTAAACCACACAAACATCACACATAAGCTAAGGTTCAAAGCTACAATAATAATGTTTCTATTAATTTAATTTCAATTTAAGGTATATTAAATAATGCAGTTAAAATGACATAAAATGATGATATATTTTAGCCTGATTTAATCACAGGTATTGTTCTTTTATTAAACTCCATGCACAATGTTAAATGGTTAATAAACCAGAAGACTTACAGCATCATATAGAGTTCTCAAGAAGTGAAGTTCTTCTGTCAGGTTATTTACTTTGCCTTCCAATAACTCCTTGTTCATATATTCTTTATCGACATCCTGTAAAATAGAAATAGTCAGTGCATTCCTGCAATTCATTTATTCTGAGGCTCCATAACTTCGCTTACTTAAAAATAATACACAAAGTAAGATGTCGAATTGGCCTTAGTTCACTTGAACACAACTCACCTTCTTAAGCACCACAAACTCATTTTCTGCCTGAGTGCGCTTTTTAATTTCTTCTTCATATCTACAAAAAGTAGAAATACAATGTAAAATGGCTAATCCTTATTATAAATGATTTGTACTTGAGTTTGTGGAAAAGTTTAGTGTATAATATACAAAGACAAGATCTTAGTTTAGAAATTGTTCTCTTGCCAAGAAGTCAAAGACAGGTTAATTCATTCAGTAATCAGATCAATATTCTAAATTATAATGCCATCATACTTTTTCTTGAATTCTTCTACCATTTCTTGCATGCGCTTCAGTTCATTGTCTAGATTGGGTTTCTGGCTTTTTTCGCTGTCAAGTTGTTTCCCCAGTCTGCTAATATAAGCTTCAAAAATTGGCTCTAAGTTGTTTCTTTTGGTACCACCCTTTGATCCTTGTTCTTGCAAGAGTTTCCATTTTGTCTCTAGTACTTTGTTTTGCTGTTCCAAGAATCTAACCTATAAATGAAATGGAAGTCATGTTTATAACCTGAGACAAAATCTAAGAAACAGCTTTGTCCAAATTAATTTTGAAGAACTGACTATAAAAAATATACACATTTACTTAAAAAAGTTATACAATTTACAAATATTTAATCGATTTAGTTTTTCTCCATAGGAGTCTTACCTTGTCAATGAAAGTTGCAAATTTGTTGTTGAGGGCTTTAATCTGTTCTCTTTCTTGAGTTTTTACTTTTTGAATCTCTGGATCTATTTCCACATTCATTGGCTGCAAAAGGATTTGGTTGATTGTGACTTCCTGGATTCCACCAGGTGGGCAAACAGGAAAACCAGGGCCACCTCCATGGCCACCAAATCCTCCTACTCCCCCACCATATCCTGCTCCCCCACCATATCCTGCTCCCCCACCGAATCCTCCTGCACCACCATATCCTGCTCCCCCACCGAATCCTCCTGCACCACCAAAACCTCCTGCACCGAAACCATATCCTGCACCACTACCAAATCCTCCTGCACCACTACCAAACGTTCCTCCACTACTACCATGGCTTCCCCCAGCGTGATAGCTGGTAGCACTAATTGAAGTTTTCTTTCGTCCACCAAGATTATATAAGCTTCTTGATCCAAAACCAGAAACTCGGGAGCTTCCTGTTCTTCCGCCACCTACTGAGCAGGTACTAAATCCCCTGCTTCCACCACCACTTTTGCCTTGCTTTTGCAAATAAGCCATAATGGATTCTGAAAAATGAAATTGAGTGTGGGCCCCTTTGCACTGAGAGACAACAGTGTCTCTTTTTATCTGTTCGAAAGTTGGGCTTGGTTGTATGGGTGTCAAGAGACCAGTTTAATGCAATAGTGGGTTTGGCACAGCTGGCAACCACTCATCAATCTGCTTAACTGATCACACCTATGGGAAATATTGCTTTGCTTGCACTGCTCAAACTCGGTAATCTATTTCCCTGTATCTAATCACTGCAATGTTCTCACGATCATTAGGGTACATTATCATTTTATGTTGGATTGTAACAGCCAGTTGAACTTAATACTTAAAAGGAGACACCTGTATATAGGACATACAAAATTTCTCTTGAGTATCCAGTTTGTTTATGCAACAGTTGTCATTAATCCGTCTATTGTAATTAAAAAATATCTGACGTGTATTTACTTGTAGTAATCTATGACAATCAAACCCATAAAGAGTGCAAGACAAACTCTATGTTTTAATAGCACTAACTATACAATGATATATCAAATCATGTTCTGAATATTTAATAATACTGTAAGTACTTTTTTGTGGATGATAAAAGTCCATTTTGAACTTTGAGCCCACTCTTTTCTGTGTACACCTTCATTCTACTAACTGAAGGGGTATCAGTCACATAGCCTCATCAAAGATACATAATGCGTCACCTTTAGGGTCCATTCACACGTCCGCAATGTGTTTTGCGGATACACGGAGCCACGGATCCGCAAAACACGGAAAGCGGCAATGTGCGTTCCGCATTTTGCGGACCGCACATTGCCGGCACTAATAGAATATGCCTGTTCTTGTCCACAATTGCTACATTCTGTATACATACATCTAGATTGGTCTCATCATATCCTCTCTTCACAAATCTGTTTTTTAACACCCCACATTGTGTTCTATAGTCATTCACTTCTGTACAGTTCCGGGCCATCCTTTTGAACTGCCCTTTCGGAATGTTCTTAAGCCATGGACCGTAGTGACAACTCTTCATATCAATATAAGAGTTCACACCTGTCTCTTTAAAATAGGAGCAGGTAAGAAATCGCCCCTTTTCTATCCGGATGCATAGGTCCAGAAAGTTAATACTTGTGTTGCTGATTTCTCCCACAAATCGTAGATTCCAATCATTCTGGTTCAAACTCGCGATGAAGGACTCAAGTCCCTCCCTCCCTCCTTCCCACACTAGGAGACAGTCATCAATATACCTTCTCCAAAAGGTCAGTTTTCCCCCTGGGATGTCCACTCCTAGTGTGGGAAGGATGAAGTTGTCCTCCCACGCCCCCATGAAGATATTAGCAAAAATTCGCCCCCAGTTTTGCTAATATCTAAAAGAAAACTTTATTTCTTTTATATAAGAAAACTTGGAAAAATGATCCCTAGAAAGCTGATTATATATGTAATGCGGATATAAGTGGAAACCTGAAGTATTGGGAGTAAGAAGTTGCTCTTGTATGTGTGTATATTCTGTTTATATTTTAAAGGCGACTACACCTAATGAATTGTTGATTTTAAAATCATTATATTAAATTGCAAATATACTATATTGATCGTAATCACACCCACTGGTATAACGAGACAGCTGGGCTATTTAAAGGGCTCAATGGTGAGCATGCTCAGTCATTGCCCCTGAAGAAGTAAGGCAGCGAAACCCGGGTCGGGCAGGATTGTGACGATCTACTTGTATTTTATGCCTTTTGTCTACTGATCTGTTGTAAGTAGAATAAAACCTTTTAAAGATAAGATTCTCAAGGGTGCTTCACTATTCTTCGTATCATCTTAAACCCTGTAGAGGAGGAGATCTGGGAGGATCGTATTCCTTGGCATTGAGGAGAGGGTGGACACCCTTGTATCATTCACCTGTAACCGGAACACATAGTGTCCAGCAGCGCGGTTCCAAAACCTATTGATCTGACTCTATATATGTAACCAATAGATGAGATATTTATTTAATAAAATACAATTTGATACTAAAAACATAAAATAACAGCATAAAATGACAGCATATGATTAGTATAAAACAATAATACAATGTGTAACAATGATATAGCAGCAATGTTGGTAATATTTAGTTAGCAGCAAAGTTGGTTAGCAGCACAATATCAGCGGTCGGAATGACATAAGCAGCCATCCAAAGTTTAGCAGAGGAAAAGATTAAATCTATCCACATGAATCGCACTTCACTTGCAAATCAGATACTCCTTTGTAACTGTAGCGATACAAGGTCTTTCTTTCAACTGAATTGTCCAAGTATAATTGCTTTCCTGGTTAAATCAGTGGGAAAGTTGGAGGGTATAATATGAAGGAAGGGGACACGTCCCCGAAACGCGTATGGGCTATACCTTACACCGGCATGCTGGTAGAGACTTCCCCTTGAACGAAAAATCCTGGCGGCACTTGATTCCAACAAGCGCTAAATTCGCTGACGATATTTGATCTCAACAAACGCTGAACCCGCTGATGATCCTGGCGGCACTTGACTTCAACAAGCGCTTAACTCGCTGGGGATATCTGATTTTAACAAGCGCTGAACTCGCTGACGATATTGGACACAGAGTCAGCTGAGATCAACAAGCCGGCACCCAGAGACGGGAATTGAACAAGAGCAAGGTAATATTGAATACGTGTATATAACTGAGTGGGATGCCACTCTGCTTTTAATATTATACCCTCCAACTTTCCCACTGATTTAACCAGGAAAGCAATTATACTTGGACAATTCAGTTGAAAGAAAGACCTTGTATCGCTACAGTTACAAAGGAGTATCTGATTTGCAAGTGAAGTGCGATTCACGTGGATAGATTTAATCTTTTCCTCTGCTAAACTTTGGTGGCTGCTTATGTCTTTCCGACCGCTGATATTGTGCTGCTAACCAACTTTGCTGCTAACTAAATATTACCAACATTGCTGCTATCTCATTGTTACACATTGTATTATTGTTTTATACTAATCATATGCTGTCATTTTATGCTGTTATTTTATGTTTTTAGTATCAAATTGTATTTTATTAAATAAATATCTCATCTATTGGTTACACATATAGAGTGCCTGGTCTACCTTTTATTACTATAATTACATTTTGATTATTTTATTTATACACTGTCGTTCTGTAAATTTCTGAATTATATACTCTTTATAATCACATGTTCTTATATAACATATGTAGAAGGCTACAAAGGGAACGTCATGTATCTAGACAAAATAATTCCTTTTCTTTTGTTTTCCTATCCTAATTGTATCCAGATGCATACTATGAGGATATATACATCTCTCTTTTTTAAAACATGTCACTATCCTATTGTCTCATTTGTATGTTTAGGCTGTATGGGTGACACCCAGATTTTTGCTAATAAAAGGGGTATTCTGCTGTTTGGGGAGGAGGAAGACTCAAATACCATCATTAGTCATGTCTTCTCATTCTTTATACCAGCATGGGTATATGTAAAAAGACACCCCAAAACACATTGCCCTACTTCTCCTGAGTACGGCGATACCACATGTGTGACACTTTTTTGCAGCCTACATGCGCAAAGGGGCCCAATGTCCTTTTAGGAGGGCATTTTTAGACATTTGGATTCCAGACTACTTCTCATGCTTTAGGGCCACTAAAATGCCAGGGCAGTATAAATACCCCACATGTGACCCCATTTTGGAAAGAAGACACCCCAAGGTATTCAATGAGGGGCATGTCGAGATCATAGAAGATTTTTTTTTGGGTCACAAATTAGCGGAAATTGATTTTTTTAGTGTTTTCTCACAAAGGCTCCCTTTCCGCTAACTTGGGACAAAAAGTTAAATCTTTCATGGACTCAATATGCCCCTCAGCAAATACCTTGGGGTGTCTTCTTTCCGAAATGGGGTCACATGTGGGGTATTTATACTGCCCTGGCATTTTAGGGGCCGTAAAGCGTGAGAAGAAGTCTGGAATATAAATGTCTAAAAAATTTTACGCATTTGGATTCCGTGAGGGGTATGGTGAGTTCATGGGAGATTTTATTTTTTGACACAAGTTAGTGGAATATGAGACTTTGTAAGAAAAAACAAAAAAAAACTATTTCCGCTAACTTGTGTCAAAAAAATGTCTAAATGGAGCCTTACAGAGGAGTGATCAATGACAGGGGGGTGATCAGGGAGTCTATATGGGATGATCACCCCCCTGTCATTGATCACCCCCCTGTAAGGCTCCATTCAGACATCCATATGTGTTTTGCGGATCCGCTGTGTCTGTGTTTTGCGGATCCACGAATCCGCAGAACAAATACGGACGTCTGAATGTAGCCTTAGAGGGGGGTGATCAATGACAGGGGGGTGATCACCCCATATAGACTCCCTGATCACCCCCCTGTCATTGATCACCCCCCTGTAAGGCTCCATTCAGACGTCCGCATGTGTTTTGCGGATCCGATCCATGGATCCGTGGATCCGTAAAACACATACGGACGTCTGAATGGAGCCTTACAGGGGGGTGATCAATGACAGGAGGTGATCAGGGAGTGTATATGGGGTGATCACCCCCCTGTCATTGATCACCCCCCTGTAAGGCTCCATTCAGACATCCGTATGTGTTTTGCGGATCCGATCCATGGATCCGTGGATCCGTAAAACACATACGGATGTCTGAAAGGAGCCTAACAGGTGGGTAATGAATGACAGGGGGGCGATCAGGGAGTCTATATGGGGTGATCAGGGGTTAATAAGGGGTTAATAAGTGACAGGGGTGGTGTAGTGTTGTGTGGTGCTTGTTGCTACTTTACTGAGCTGCCTGTGTCCTCTGGTGGTCGATCCAAGCAAAAGGGACCACCAGAGGATCAGGTAGAAGGTATAGTAGACGCTGTTATCAAAACAGCGTCTAATATACCTGTTAGGGGTTAAAAAAATTGCATCTTCCGATCCTGTGAACGCGCGCGACTGTGTGAGTTCGTTCATAAGAAGTCTCGCATCTCGCGAGATGGCGCATAGATGCGTCACTCTGCCTGGGACAGCCGCCTCCGGACCGCGATCCTGCGTTAGGCGGTCCGGAGGCGGTTAAAAAGGAAGTACCCTGATCAAAACTTGTTCCCTCCTAGAAATATGAATAGGATCACAGGTCAAGGCACTTGTGACCTCCACTTTTGCTTAACTCATTTATTGAAGAAATGGCTTGAATGAAATATATTCATACAGGCCGTTTGGCGTTACCGTTTTTAATTTAAAAATCCACTTTGCCTCTGTCTTCAATTTTTTTTTTATCCCAATCCCCCCTCTTCGTGGTTGGGGGATATGTTGGATGCCTACAAATTTAAAGCATGATGCATCACCTCTATGTACTTGGTTTATGTGCCTCGCCACTGAGTTATCCTTTTCCTCAGCAATATCATTATAATGATCTCTCATGCGGCGTCTAAACTCGCTCTTGGTCTTACCCACGTAATCTAGAGGGCAGGTACACTGTGCCAGGTAAACTACTCCCACTGTCAGACAGTTTATAAAATTCCGGATATCATATTTGACTCCCGCGTGTGAACTCCTAAATTTTTTGGTAAAATTGACCTGGCTGCATGCCGCACATTTGCCACATTTGAACATTCTAAACGAGCAGATTAAAATTGGGCTTTTTTAGCTCGGAATAAAGACACTTTTGAAGTGTGAGGGGATTGTCGGATATAGTACCCGGTGTATTAGCAGTGCCACCTTACTCTGCTCTTATATGAATATTTGCGAGAGGTAGTAATGGCCGATACCATTTATCAGCATTTATATAGGGCCAGAAGCTTACCTAGTAGAAACGGCATTAAGCGTTTCAGCATTCAGTACGTAATTAATGACGAAGGTGGACAGTTCTGTGAAAAATGTTGAACTTGATGGACTTGTGTTTTTTCTTTTAACCTATGTAAGGCTAGTTTCACACTTGCGGCTGTGTCTCTGACAGGCTGTTCTGACACACAACAGCCTACTGGAGTTCTCCGGGTCTGACATTACTGGATACTGCCGCCTGACAAATACGCCAGAAATCAGCCGGGCAAAAACGACTGCAAGCATTCACTGCCGGAACAGCCAAATGCAGGTGTGAAACTAGCTTAAGATAATTTATAGAATAACAAATGTTTTTTTTTGTTTGTTTTTTGTCATTTAATCAATGTATATGGCAGCTCATGTACATTAGTTTTTCAATGAAAGCAGGGTAAACACATTGTGGTCCTGCATCTGCAATCACTTTGCATTGTACCATTCAACAACAGTTTGTGATATCTGAAAAATGTATTGCGGCAGAAAAGTACACAAACTACAGTTCATGTAAGATTCACATGCAGTTTATTAAAGATATACAGAAAAGACAAGACATGCGAGCCTGGAGCTGAAAGATCCAGTAAACAGTATTTATATACATCGAACACCCGGATCCCTGACTTACGTAACTCTCAGAAACGAAGAAAGCAGGAGCATACAGGACTGGCACCATCCATTACCTAGCTCAGAAGTTACAAGCAAACTCACCTAGGTATGTCACAGGGATACACATGAGTGCAATTACATTCATACAAAGGGAATATAAAGGACACGTCACCCTCTAAATGATGTGGTCATAATCTTTTGTTTTGACAAATACAGTGGTGTTAACTTCCCAAATACCTGATAATATATTCAACAATTCGACTGATGGATATAACTTATCTAAGATAGTTAAAGGAAGTATGGAATGTCTACATTATAGTCAATTGTATCCCTTAGAACAAACAAGATATGAGCCAGGATGATACAACTGAACATACTAGTGAAGCTTCATGTATTTGAGCAGACTGACAAAAGTATAGTACAGTTTGGAGTTGAAGGGTGGTGACTAGAGTTGAGCGGACACCTGGATGTTCGGGTTCGAGAAGTTCGGCCGAACTTCCCGGAAATGTTCGGGTTCGGGATCCGAACCCGATCCGAACTTCGTCCCGAAACCGAACCCCATTGAAGTCAATGGGGACCCGAACTTTTCGGCACTAAAAAGGCTGTAAAACAGCCCAGGAAAGGGCTAGAGGGCTGCAAAAGGCAGCAACATGTAGGTAAATCCCCTGCAAACAAATGTGGATAGGCAAATGAATAAAAATAAAAATAAAATAAATAAAAATTAACCAATATCAATTGGAGAGAGGTCCCATAGCAGAGAATCTGGCTTCACGTCACCCACCACTGCAACAGTCCATTGTCAGATATTTAGGCCCCGGCACCCAGGCAGAGGAGAGAGGTCCCGTAACAGACAATCTGTCTTCATGTCAGCAGAGAATTAGTCTGCGTGTCATAGCAGAGAATCAGGCTTCACGTCAGCCACCAGGGCAACAGTACATTGTCATATATTTAGGCCCAGCACCCAGGCAGAGGAGAGAGGTCCCGTAACAGAGAATCTGTCTTCATGTCAGCAGAGAATCAGTCTGCATGTCATAGCAGAGAACCAGGCTTCACGTCAGCCACCACTGCAACAGTCCATTGTCAGATATTTAGGCCCAGCACCCAGGCAGAGGAGAGAGGTCCCGTAACAGAGGATCTGGCTTCATGTCAGCAGAGAATCAGTCTGCATGTCATAGCAGAGAATCAGGCTTCTTGTCAGCCACCAGTGCAACAGTCCATTGTCATATATTTAGGCCCAGCACCCAGGCAGAGGAGAGAGGGCTACCGTAACAGAGGATCTGGCTTCATGTCAGCAGAGAATCAGTCTGCATGTCATAGCAGAGAATCAGGCTTCACGTCAGCCACCAGTGCAACAGTCCATTGTCATATATTTAGGCCCAGCACCCAGGCAGAGGAGAGAGGTCCCGTACCAGAGGATCTCGCTACATGTCAGCAGAGAATCAGTCGGCATGTCATAGCAGAGAATCAGGCTTCACGTCAGCCACCACTGCAACAGTCCATTGGCATATATTTAGGCCCAGCACACAGGCAGAGGAGAGAGGTCCCGTAACAGAGAATCTGTCTTCATGTCAGCAGAGAATCAGTCTGCATGTCATAGCAGACAATCAGGCTTCACGTCAGCCACCAGTGCAACCAGTGGCGTAGCTACAGGGGTCGCAGCGGTCGCAATTGCGACCGGGCCCCTGAGCCCACGGCCCCCCACCGCCTCCTATTCAAAATGTTATCTAATAGTGTCGGGGGCAGTGCGCACGGCGCAGCGCAGGCTGTAGTAGGCAGGCACTAGGCAGCTCACGTGTGTCAGAGGGGGCGGACGCGGAAGCAGAAGCAGACATGTGAGGTCTGAGTAACTGGGAGCCGGAGGCGTGGTTTCCGCGCATCTCCGGCTCCCAGTCAGATACTGTCAGAAGAAGCAACAGGCGGCAGCGGCAGTGACTGTGCGGACGTGCGGCGCGAGGTGAGTTTTGACTAGCCTCGGCCCTCGGCTCTACTTCAGGCCACGCATTGGTGTGTGTGGAGTTTTCTTGTTGGAGTTTGCATCTGCAGGGTCGACATGGTGGCACCTGCCTGGCACCTTATTTTAGGGAGGGGCAGGGGGCCATGCTGTTTGCAGTTCATTTTACCAGATACAATTCAAAGATGGACCCCATACCTGCTGCTCACAATCCACAGTCCATACTGACAGTCCCTGGATCCACAGTCCATACAGACATTGCCGGTCCCCAAATCCACAGTCCATATTGCTGTACCCTTTATCCATGGACCAGCTGTACATTACTAGTCCCCATAGCCACAGTCCGTACTGACACTACCTGTCCCCGTAGCTGCAGTCCCCATTACTGACACTACCTGTCCCCGTAGCCGCAGTCCCCATTACTGACACTACCTGTCCCCGTAGCCGCAGTCCCCATTACTGACACTACCTGTCCCCGTAGCCGCAGTCCCTATTACTGAAACTAACTGTCCCCGTAGCCGCAGTCCCTATTACTGACACTACCTGTCCCCGTAGCCGCAGTCCCTATTACTGACACTACCTGTCCCCGTAGCCACAGTCCCTATTACTGACACTACCTGTCACCGTAGCCGCAGTCCCTATTACTGACACTACCTGTCCCCGTAGCCGCAGTCCCTATTACTGACACTACCTGTCCCCGTAGCCGCAGTCCCTATTACTGACACTACCTGTCCCCGTAGCCGCAGTCCCTATTACTGACACTACCTGTCCCCGTAGCCACAGTCCCTATTACTGACACTACCTGTCCCCGTAGCCGCAGTCCCTATTACTGACACTAGCTGTCCCCGTAGCCGCAGTCCCTATTACTGACACTACCTGTCCCCGTAGCTATTGGGGGTGCAGAGGTAGCAGTCGCTACAGGGCCCAGGAGCCTGAGGGACCCAAAGACCCTTGTGGTGCATAAGACACTGGCATTATAGAAAGTGCATGCAGGTCAATTTACACCTCTGGTTGGAGGGAAGGGGTTAGGTCAAGAATTTGGCATGAGGGGGTGCCCTTTCAATGTTTTCCTCAGGCAGCAGGATGGTTATGTGCTCCCCTGCCCCTTGTCAACAAGCACTGAGGGAAGGGGGGCCCAAGCTGAACTCTTGCACCAGGGCCCATGAGCTTTTAGCTACGCCCCTGAGTGCAACAGTCCATTGGCATATATTTAGGCCCAGCACACAGGCAGAGGAGAGAGGTCCCGTAACAGACAATCTGGCTTCATGTCAGCAGAGAATCAGTCTGCATGTCATAGCAGAGAATCAGGCTTCACGTCAGCCACCACTGCAACAGTCCATTGTCAGATATTTAGGCCCAGCACCCAGGCAGAGGAGAGAGGTCCCGTAACAGAGGATCTCGCTTCATGTCAGCAGAGAATCAGTCTGCATGTCATAGCAGAGAATCAGGCTTCACGTCAGCCACCACTGCAACAGTCCATTGGCATATATTTAGGCCCAGCACACAGGCAGAGGAGAGAGGTCCCGTAACAGAGGATCTGTCTTCATGTCAGCAGAGAATTAGTCTGCATGTCATAGCAGAGAATCAGGCATCACGTCAGCCACCACTGCAACAGTCCATTGTCAGATATTTAGGCCCAGCACCCAGGCAGAGGAGAGAGGTCCCGTAACAGAGAATCTGGCTTCATGTCAGCAGAGAATTAGTCTGCATGTCATAGCAGAGAATCAGGCTTCACGTCACCCAACATTGGAACAGTCCATTGGCATATATTTAGGCCCGGCACCCAGACAGAGGAGAGGTTCATTCAACTTTTGGTAGCCTCGCAATATAATGGTAAAATGAAAATAAAAATAGGATTGAATGAGGAAGTGCCCTGGAGTCCAATAATATATGGTTAAGGGGAGGTAGTTAATGTCTAATCTGGACAAGGGATGGACAGATCCTGTGGGATCCATGCCTGGTTCATTTTTATGAACGTCAGCTTGTCCACATTGGCTGTAGACAGGCGGCTGCGTTTGTCTGTAATGACGCCCCCTGCCGTGCTGAATACACGTTCAGACAAAATGCTGGCCGCCGGGCAGGCCAGCACCTTCAAGGCATAAAAGGCTAGCTCTGGCCACGTGGACAATTTAGAGACCCAGAAGTTGAATGGGGCCGAACCATCAGTCAGTACGTGGAGGGGTGTGCACAAGTACTGTTCCACCATGTTAGTGAAATGTTGCCTCCTGCTAACACGTTGTGTATCAGGTGGTGGTGCAGTTAGCTGTGGCGTGTTGACAAAACTTTTCCACATCTCTGCCATGCTAACCCTGCCTTCGGAGGAGCTGGCCGTGACACAGCTGCCTTGGCGACCTCTTGCTCCTCCTCTGCCTTGGCCTTGGGCTTCCACTTGTTCCCCTGTGACATTTGGGAATGCTCTCAGTAGCGCGTCTACCAACGTGCGCTTGTACTCGCGCATCTTCCTATCACGCTCCAGTGCAGGAAGTAAGGTGGGCACATTGTCTTTGTAGCGTGGATCTGCAACACGCCAGACCTGCAGGGTATAGACGAAGTGAGGTCACGGTTATGGGCAATCGAGGGTACTCACTGTATTGGAGAACCCTGAGCAGGCGCGTGGCAGTGAAGGAGAGGTAGACACGGTTCCTCTGGGGCACACTCTGTATATAGGGACCAGGCTTGATGGTGGATGAGGTGCCCTTGATGTTACAGGTATTTTGAGTGCCTGGGGCAAGGTCCCTGTTGTAATCGTGACGCCAGTGCCTTTGGACGGTGGCACGCCGGTTGGTAGTTGAATGATGTAGGTACACAGGCAAAATGGTGAACCAAACGTTACTTTTACTGAACAGTTCAACTTTGTACAACAGGTGGTAACACAGTCTTTCAATCACAGTTCCACAAGGAGGCTTATTCACAAAATGGCAGGCAATATTTATGCAAGATACGCAGAGGGTAACTTCACAAGCACTCAGCAGCAGGTTGTACCTTTCCTCAGAATCAATGTACACTGTCTTTTCTAGAACTCCTGCTCTGGCTTTATCTCCCAAGGCCCGGATGCCTAAAGGGTGGCTTAAATCCTTGGTTACTATCTTCCTCAGGTATTAGATTCTTGCTGCACTTTCTAGTTTCATCTGCCCATCAGGGTCACTTAGCTTACCCTGGATCGCCCTCTCTTGTAAAGTGGATGACTGTGGGTTTCTCCCAGGAGGTTGGGTCCTGCAATTGGGGTGTCTTCAGAGCTAACTAAGGCTCTCTTGTTCTCAGGCAGGCTGGAGCTTCTCACTAGCCTCCTGGACATCACTAGCAGCCAGGGCTATCCAGCTGCATGTCAGGAGCAGGCTTTTTAACCTCTGTCTTCTCAGACTCCTGACTCTGCACTAACTCTCCCTGTCTGGGCCTGGACATTTATACTAGGGGCTCCCTATCTCCCTCTAGTGTCTGGGATGTCTAACTACACCCAACTAGGCCTGCTGTTGCATCATACAGGGTTACATTGCATGTAAAAACACATTAGAACATACATAAAATGCACAATTAAATATAACACTTCTGTTCCTTGTGAGTAGGAGTAACGCGCACACCAATTGACCCTTGTGTAGTGCCCACCCCTACCTAGTGGGACACTACATACCCCCACGCTATAACGTTGCCCGTCCTCGGCGCAACATGGAGGGGCCCTGCCCAGCTGGATACTGCACCTGAAAAAGAGGAAATAATGCAAAGCAGGAAAATTCCATCTACATTTGCAAGAATACATTATATGCATATATATATCAGGCAGTTCTACTGGCTTAGGAACAAGTAATGGTGAAAAGGGGCGTCGTTCTCTTCTCTCAGGATAACACAATGGGAACAGGGGCGCTGACCTGGCACAGCGTAACAGTAAATACCAGGATAGTCCATAATAATACTTTCAAGTGCAAATTGTCCATGATAGAACAGTTGTAGTCCATGGAAAATGTAAAAACAATTAAATAACAATTCTTGGAGGCTCAAAGCATATAAAATGAGTCCGTACCCAGGTTCTTCTTTTTTTTGTTCAATCCACAGCCAAGTAAGGATATCGCAGATGCAAATAGAGAGGAAGATAGAATCACAGAGGCTCGCACATGCTGGAGTCCATCTCTGGGCACATTTCTTTAAAATAGTAGCAAAATCTCAGAGGCTCATGTGCATTTGAGTCTATCCCTGGGCCCAATTCTTGAAATTCAAGTTGCATAATAAAATAGCAGCACATAAAATAGTCCACATTATTCAAATGGCATATATAAAACAAGTGCTGTAATACCCGTAATCAACCTGAAAAGGGGGTTAAAGGGTTAAAGGTGCAACTTATGAAAACAGGCACAACTGGGTTTTCACTCTGAGAAAGCAGGCAGGAGGTCCTGTAAACAAGATGGCCTTGCTGCACGTGGTATTTCAGTGGCTTGCCGCCTCCACTGAGCCGTGGGTAACTGGCAGCAGCAACAGAGGGCCAAAACAACGAAGGACTCCTGTCCTGAAAGGGTTAAATCTTCTTTAGGATCCCTTGGTAAAACAAATCAAACATCAAGGGCCTAGCAGGCCAATTTACAGGGGCAAGTCATATCCACTTTGCATTTCAGTGGTGCTCCATGGCTCCATTTGTATATCGGGCCTGTACTGAGGTTCAATAGACGGATGTGCCCACAACACTGTATTGGGGGCAACTGCAACATAAACGGACCCCTAATAGGTATAGGCCCCATAGGCCTAGGGGTAATTAAAGTCGCTGACCGCACCGGAGCAGGCATAACAATCGTGGGCTGCTGCACTGGCCTGGGTACCGCTGCTGCAAGCGGTCCGGTGGGTTCTGGAACAACTGGCTCTGTGCGCCGGTGCACAGCGTAAGAGGATCCCACCGCAGGTGCCGGTACTAAGGAGGGACGACTGGCAGGGACAGGTACTCTCACCTTAGACCCGGAGATGTCCGAGTCCTTACGTCCTCTTTCTTGTAGGTCAGGTGGAGTCCGGATCCTGGCGGAGGCAATCTGGCGTAGCTCCCGTAGTTTCAACTCCAGCCGCAGAATCTGGTCATCCAGGCTTTCAGAGTCGGGATCGCTGGTCTCCGCTGTCGCCGTCGGCACTTGGAAGGTGGGTGGTTCGTCCTGCGCAGCCGCTGCAGGCTCAGGGGAGGCGTCCACTTTCCTCCCTCTGTGGATATTTTCCAGGGTAGCTCGGAATCTCTCGGCATCCTGAAGCTCACGGACAGTTTTCTCCCAGCGAGGAAACTCAGGTGAGGGCCATGGGCTAACCCTCTTCTCCACCACTGTCGGCTGCCAAAATACATTCGGGCCAATGAAGGAGCCCCTTTCTTGAAAGGCATGATGGGCCGGTTCTGGAGAGCACACAGGTTCTTGCTCGCAGCCAGGGTGGTCCTCATCACGGTCCCAGTCCTCCGATTTCTTTTTAGGACGGGACACGGCAGTGGCGTAGGGGCCTCGCAGGCCCTCAGCAGGGGTGAATTCAACCTCCTCTCCCTCGCGGAGGCTATGTAAATGTTCTGGGAGGTAGCTCCGCTTGACGGACCTCCGATTGACATACAAGTCTCTTCCAGTCAGGTAGTCTTTTATGAAACCGAAGCCTCGGTCCTTGTCAAAGGCCACAACCAACCCCATTCTCCTTTCCAGGCGGGGTTGGGTGTCCGTGTGGCACTCGTGAACGGTCTTTGCCAGTTCTTCATAGTATATTTTGGTTTTAGTTGTCTTCTTTATTGCGGCCTCCCGAATCTCTGCCATCAACGCTGACCACTTGAACGAGGGCTGGAAGAAGTCTCTCCAGGAGCCATAGTAGGTCTCCGGTTGCGTCCTCGGTGGCGGGCAGGCGGGTCTCTCTGGTCCCGGAGAGTAGGCCGGTGGAGCGTCCTCTTGCTCTACACCAGTCACATTCATGGTTAACAAATCAGGCGCGGACATCTCAGCAGAACAGTCCTCACTCCTCAACATGCTCGATCCTTCTCTGGAGAGTGACAGGGTGGCGCCAACAAGTTCAGACAGATCCTCCCATTGCACTGGGAGGCCGCCCCCCAGGTACTCCAGTATGGGGGAGGCGGAGTCCATTACAGCAGACATGCAAATGTCCAGACAGGGCGGTGGCGCCAGCATACAGCCTTCCCGCACTTTTAGCAGAAGGCGCCAATTTTTACCGCCAATTCAGGATGAAGATGAAGCAGCAAACAATTTCAATCAAGCTAAGCGGCCATCTTTGAGCAAAATAGCTGTCTATTCATTGACAGCAAGCGGTATCTTAAACAAGTAGAAAACAGTCCACACAATGCTATTTTCACACCACAATTATTACAGTTCACTTTGGCCCAGCAATTTTCAATAAAACAATTGGGGCATGTCACTTTAAGACAACTTTCAGCACACAGTTTTTAAATCCGCTATGGCGCAGGAATATTCATATCCTGTTCGTGATGCCAATTTATGCAACACGCCAGACCTGCAGGGTATAGACGAAGTGAGGTCACGGTTATGGGCAATCGAGGGTACTCACTGTATTGGAGAACCCTGGGCAGGCGCGTGGCAGTGAAGGAGAGGTAGACACGGTTCCTCTGGGGCACACTCTGTATATAGGGACCAGGCCTAAAGGTGGATGAGGTGCCCTGGATGTTACAGGTATTTTGAGTGCCTGGGGCAAGGTCCCTGTTGTATTCGTGACGCCAGTGCCTTTGGACGGTGGCACGCCGGTTGGTAGTTGAATGATGTAGGTACACAGGCAAAATGGTGAACCAAATGTTACTTTTACTGAACAGTTCAACTTTGTACAGCAGGTGGTAAGGTGGTAACACAGTCTTTCAATCACAGTTCCACAAGGAGGCTTATTCACAAAATGGCAGGCAATATTTATGCAAGATACGCAGAGGGTAACTTCACAAGCACTCAGCAGCAGGTTGTACCTTTCCTCAGAATCAATGTACACTGTCCTTTCTAGAACTCCTGCTCTGGCTTTATCTCTCAAGGCCCGGATGCCTAAAGGGTGGCTTAAATCCTTGGTTACTATCTTCCTCAGGTATTAGATTCTTGCTGCACTTTCTAGTTTCATCTGCCCATCAGGGTCACTTAGCTTACCCTGGATCGCCCTCTCTTGTAAAGTGGATGACTGTGGGTTTCTCCCAGGAGGTTGGGTCCTGCAACTGGGGTGTCTTCAGAGCTAACTAAGGCTCTCTTGTTCTCAGGCAGGCTGGAGCTTCTCACTAGCCTCCTGGACATCACTAGCAGCCAGGGCTATCCAGCTGCATGTCAGGAGCAGGCTTTTTAACCTCTGTCTTCTCAGACTCCTGACTCTGCATTAACTCTCCCTGTCTGGGCCTGGACATTTATACTAGGGGCTCCCTATCTCCCTCTAGTGTCTGGGATGTCTAACTACACCCAACTAGGCCTGCTGTTGCATCATACAGGGTTACATTGCATGTAAAAACACATTAGAACATACATAAAATGCACAATTAAATATAACACTTCTGTTCCTTGTGAGTAGGAGTAACGCGCACACCAATTAACCCTTGTGTAGTGCCCACCCCTACCTAGTGGGACACTACAGATCCAGCAGGGTGGCAACCCAGTAGTCCGCACACATTAAAATGTGGGCAACTCTGCTGTCGTTGCGCAGGCACTGCAGCATGTAGTCGCTCATGTGTGCCAGGCTGCCCAGGGGTAAGGACAAGCTGTCTTCTGTGGGAGGCGTATCGTCATCGTCCTGCCTTTCCCCCCAGCCACGCACCAGTGATGGGCCCGAGCTGCGTTGGGTGCCACCCTGCTGTGACCATGCTTCATCCTCCTCCACCTCCTCCTCATCCTCGTCCTCCTCGTCCTCCAGTAGTGGGCCCTGGCTGGCCACATTTGTACCTGGCCTCTGCTGTTGCAAAAAACCTCCCTCTGAGTCACTTCGAAGAGACTGGCCTGAAAGTGCTAAAAATGACCCCTCTTCCTCGTCCTCCTCCTCCTCCTTGGCCACCTCCTCTTCCATCATCGCCCTAAGTGTTTTCTCAAGGAGACATAGAAGTGGTATTGTAACGCTGATAACGGCGTCATCGCCACTGGCCATGTTGGTGGAGTACTCGAAACAGCGCAACAGGGCACACAGGTCTCGCATGGAGGCCCAGTCATTGGTGGTGAAGTGGTGCTGTTCCGCAGTGCGACTGACCCGTGCGTGCTGCAGCTGAAACTCTACTATGGCCTGCTGCTGCTCACACAGTCTGTCCAGCATGTGCAAGGTGGAGTTCCACCTGGTGGGCACGTCGCATATGAGGCGGTGAGCGGGAAGGCTGAAGTTACGCAGTAGCGTAGATAGGCGAGCAGCGGCAGGATGTGAACGCCGGAAGCGCGAACAGACGGCCCGCAATTTATGCAGCAGCTCTGACATGTCGGGGTAGTTGTGAATGAACTTCTGCACCACCAAATTCAGCACATGCGCCAGGCAAGGGATGTGCGTCAAACCGGCGATTTGGGAGGCGATTTAGATGAACTTGGAGGCGTTATTAGTTTTCAAACTTAGCCGGGCACGGCACTTCAGAGGGGCGTTCCTGGGCACCGTGGAGAAAGAATAACGCCCCTCTGGGCTCCTTACAGCTTCATTTACATATCATAAGAATCGATTTTTTGAAGACATGACAAGACTCACAATCAAAAGAACAAGACAGATGGAAAACAGGTACTCTGTTAAACATGGATTCATGAAAAAAAAATTGGGGGTAAATTGCTAGTGACAGATTCCCTTTAAGGCTACTTTCACACTTGCGTTCAGAGCGGATCCGTCTGGTGTCTGCACAGACGGATCCGCACCTATAATGCAAACGCTTAGATCCGTTCAGAACGGATCCGTTTGCATTAACATGAACAAAAAAAAAAAAAACATTTTTTTTTTTGTTCATGATAGTGCAAACGGATCCGTTTTGACTTTACATTGAAAGTCAATGGGGGACGGATCCGTTTGAAAATTGAGCCATACTGTGTCAACTTCAAACGGATCCGTCCCCATTGACTTACATTGTAAGTCTGGACGGATCCGTTTGCCTCCGCACGGCCAGGCGGACACCCGAACGCTGCAAGCAGCGTTCAAGTGTCCGCCTGCTGAGCGGAGGACAGACGGAGCCATACTGATGCATTCTGAGCGGATCCGCATCCACTCAGAATGCATTAGGGCTGGACGGATCCGTTCGGTGCCGCTTGTGAGAGCCTTCAAACGGAACTCACAAGCGGAGACCCGAACGCAAGTGTGAAAGTAGCCTAACATGGCACCCCAAATAAGGAGACCTGCAGGCTGCAGCAGATATCCCATGTGACAGGTCACCCCCAGGAAACCCCTAACAGTTTCTGTAGGTCATGTATAAATTTATTTAATGGGGGTGTGGCATGGGAGGAGCAAAGTCGGGAAGTGGGAGGGGCCATGGTGGGTAGTGGGCGGGGTTAAGGGGCCCAATTCAGATTTTTGCTATGGGGCCCAGTGATTCCTATGTACGCCTCTGGTTGTGCGTCAGTGCATTCTATGTCTTCCACCGCTGGGGAAGGGCTAGGTGGATGCCCTTGGGAAACCCTGCCAGCAAAGTCTTCAAACAGCATAAGAGACTGCTGCATAACTTGAGGCTCAGACAGTTTCCCTGATATGCATGGGGGTGATGTGACAGACTGATGGGGTTGGTTTTCAGGCACCATCTGTGCGCTTTCTGCAGAAGACTGGGTGGGAGATAATGTGAACGTGCTGGATCCACTGTCGGCCACCCAATTGACTAATGCCTGTACCTGCTCAGGCTTTACCATCCTTAGAACGGCATTGGGCCCCACCATATATCGCTGTAAATTCTGGCGGCTACTGGGACCTGAGGTAGTTGGTACACTAGGACGTGTGGATGTGGCAGAACGGCCACGTCCTCTCCCAGCACCAGAGGGTGCACTAACACCACCACGACCATGTCCACGTCCCTTATTAGATGTTTTCCTCATTGTTATCATTCACCACAACAACAAAAATATTATTTGGCCCAATGTATTGTATTCAAATTCAGCTGAATATAAATTTGAGGCCTAGTATTTAGGCGCTGGGTGACAGTTATAGGTTTACTGACAGAATTAGACTTGGAAATGCACAGTAGCGGGTGTGTGAAGTTATTCAGAATGACCCTATGTGCACCTTGAATATGATATACCCTTTTAGGGATAGATTTCAAATAGCTCTGATACAGCAGAAACCACTAAATTATGAAATTGCTAAATTGGGAATTGTATTTCAACCCAGAACAAAATCTGTGCTTTGACGGACACTAAATAACTTGCCCAGCCACAACAGTACAGCAGTAACGACAGATTTAGCAGGATATAAATTTGAGGCCTAGTATTTAGGCGCTGGGTGACAGGTATACGTTTACTGACAGAATTAGACTTGGAAATGCACTGTAGCGTGTGTGTGAAGTTATTGCGAATGACCCTATGTGCACCTTGAATATTATATACCCTTTTAGGGATAGATTCCAAATAGCTCTGATACAGCAGAAACCACTAAATTAGGAAATTGCTAAATTGGGAATTGTATTTCAACCCAGAACAAAAACTGTGCTTGGACCGACACTAAATAATTTGCCCAGCCACAACAGTACAGCAGTAACGACAGATTTAGCAGGATATAAATTTGAGGCCTAGTATTTAGGCGCTGGGTGACAGTTATAGGTTTACTGACAGAATTAGACTTGGAAATGCACAGTAGCGGGTGTGTGAAGATATTCTGAATGACCCTATGTGCACCTTGAATATGATATACCCTTTTAGGGATAGATTTCAAATAGCTCTGATACAGCAGAAACCACTAAATTATGAAATTGCTAAATTGGGAATTGTATTTCAACCCAGAACAAAAACTGTGCTTTGACGGACACTAAATAACTTGCCCAGCTACACCAGTAACGACAGATTTAGCTGGATATAAATTTGAGGCCTAGTATTTAGGCGCTGGGTGACCGGTATGGATTTAGTGACAGAATTAGACTTGGAAATGCACAGTAGCGGGTGTGTGAAGTTATTCTGAATGACCCTATGTGCACCTTGAATATGATATACCCTTTTAGGGATAGATTTCAAATAGCTCTGATACAGCAGAAACCACTAAATTATGAAATTGCTAAATTGGGAATTGTATATCAACCCAGAACAAAAAATGTGCTTTGATGGACACTAAATAATTTGACCAGCCACACCAGTAACGACAGATTTAGCTGGATATAAACTTGAGGCCTAGTATTTAGGCGCTGGGTGACAGGTATACGTTTACTGACAGAATTAGACTGGGATATGGCCAAAAAATAACCACACTATTGATGGTTAAATGCACTTGGTGTGACAGCTTGACCAACCCCACTACTGAGGGTTAAATGCACTTGGTGACAGGCGCAGCTTGCCCCTGATGTAGTATATGGCCAAAAAATAACCAGACTATTGCTGGTTAAATGCACTTGGTGTGACAGCTTCACCCTGATGTAGGATTTAGCCAAAAAACAACCACACCATTGAGGGTTAAATGCACTTGGTGACAGGCGCATCTTGCCCCTGATGTAGTATATGGCCAAAAAATAAACAGACTATTGCTGGTTAAATGCACTTGGTGTGACAGCTTCACCCTGATGTAGGCTTTAGCCAAAAAACAACCACACCATTGAGGGTTAAATGCACTTGGTGACAGGCGCAGCTTGCCCCTGATGTAGTATATGGCCAAAACATAAACAGACTATTGCTGGTTAAATGCACTTGGTGTGACAGCTTCACCCTGATGTAGGCTTTAGCCAAAAACAACCACACCATTGAGGGTTAAATGCACTTGGTGACAGGCGCAGCTTGTTCCTGATGTAGTATATGGCCAAAAAATAAACAGACTATTGCTGGTTAAATGCACTTGGTGTGACAGCTTCACCCTGATGTAGGCTTTAGCCAAAAAACAACCACACCATTGAGGGTTAAATGCACTTGGTGACAGGCGCAGCTTGCCCCTGATGTAGTATATGGCCAAAAAATAAACAGACTATTGCTGGTTAAATGCACTTGGTGTGACAGCTTCACCCTGATGTAGGCTTTAGCCAAAAAACAACCACACCATTGAGGGTTAAATGCACTTGGTGACAGGCGCAGCTTGCCCCTGATGTAGTATATGGCCAAAACATAAACAGACTATTGCTGGTTAAATGCACTTGGTGTGACAGCTTCACCCTGATGTAGGCTTTAGCCAAAAACAACCACACCATTGAGGGTTAAATGCACTTGGTGACAGGCGCAGCTTGTTCCTGATGTAGTATATGGCCAAAAAATAAACAGACTATTGCTGGTTAAATGCACTTGGTGTGACAGCTTCACCCTGATGTAGGCTTTAGCCAAAAAACAACCACACCATTGAGGGTTAAATGCACTTGGTGACAGGCGCAGCTTGCCCCTGATGTAGTATATGGCCAAAAAATAAACAGACTATTGCTGGTTAAATGCACTTGGTGTGACAGCTTCACCCTGATGTAGGCTTTAGCCAAAAAACAACCACACCATTGAGGGTTAAATGCACTTGGTGACAGGCGCAGCTTGCCCCTGATGTAGTATATGGCCAAAACATAAACAGACTATTGCTGGTTAAATGCACTTGGTGTGACAGCTTCACCCTGATGTAGGCTTTAGCCAAAAACAACCACACCATTGAGGGTTAAATGCACTTGGTGACAGGCGCAGCTTGTTCCTGATGTAGTATATGGCCAAAAAATAAACAGACTATTGCTGGTTAAATGCACTTGGTGTGACAGCTTCACCCTGATGTAGGCTTTAGCCAAAAAAAAACCACACCATTGAGGGTTAAATGCACTTGGTGACAGGCGCAGCTTGCCCCTGATGTAGTATATGGCCACAAAATAACCAGACTATTGCTGGTTAAATGCACTTGGTGTGACAGCTTCACCCTGATGTAGGCTTTAGCCAAAAAACAACCACACCATTGAGGGTTAAATACACTTGGTCGCAGCTTGTGCTGGCGCACCACAAGACACAAAATGGCCGCCGATCACCCCAGAAAAAAGTGACTGACAAACGGTCTGGGCAGCCTAATAACAGTGAGCAATTGAGTATCAGCAGCTCAATGATCCACAGCTGCAGATCGATCAATTAATCAAGTCCTTTGGAGGAGTTAATCTGCCTAATCTCGCCCTACTGTCGCAGCCGCAACCTCTCCCTATGCTGATCAGAGCAGAGTGACGGGCGGCGCTATGTGACTCCAGCTTACATAGAGGCTGGGTCACATGGTACTCTGGCCAATAACAGCCATGCCAATAGTAGGCATGGCTGTGATGGCCTCTTGGGGCAAGTAGTATGACGCTTGTTGATTGGCTGCTTTGCAGCCTTTCAAAAAGTGCTAAGAAAGCGACGAACACCGAACCCGAACCCGGACTTTTACGAAAATGTCCGGGTTCGGGTCCGTGTCACGGACACCCCAAAATTCGGTACGAACCCGAACTATACAGTTCGGGTTCGCTCATCCCTAGTGGTGACTAGTGCCAGAGCATTGGAATATGCTAATATGTTTTATTCACTGAGGATGTTGATGTTTGTGAAACCACCTCTGAGCTTCTGCCTCCAGAATGGCTGTAACTGCTGCTTCCTTGAGAGGCACCATATTGACCACTGCTGGTTCCTCCATATGATACTGCACCACCAGAGCTGCCTCCTCCATATGACCCTCCACTGCCAGACATGCCTCCTCCATATGATTACTCCACCGCCAGAGCTGCCTCCTCCATATGACCCTCCACTGCCAGACCTGCCTCCTCCATATGTTATTCCACCGCCAGTGCCTCCTCCAATGCCATATCCTCTTCCTGCACCAACGCCAAATCCTCCTCCTATTCCACCAGAGTGGCTTGAAGAACCGCCAACAACGGCTAGATTTAGAAAGAATAAACTTTAGTTATGTTTCATAAATGACTTCAGCATAATTATTATATTACCTTAATCACAATGGTGAGCTATACTTACAGATGGTGACATTGCTGACAACTTCTCCAGACATTCTGAAAACAAAAGAATATGTGAAGGTTTATTTTCAGTACATTTTTAAATGATTAGTAATGTTATACTAATTGAGATTCTATCAGGTTGGTAACAACCCTTAAGGCTCTTTTACATGGGTCAACTTCCAGCGATGGCCAGTAATCAACTGACAAAATAGGAAACACCTGTTTGTTGTTGATGGCATCTTCGCATGGGGATAAAAATAATCATTTTTCAGTAACAGTAACTCTTTGAGAGGAGGGGTTTGATCAAACAATCACATGAACGATCGTTCATTCCAATCTGTCCCAATAATTGACCGATCAATTTCCTATATTATCTGTCGGTGTGTGTTAAAGTCCATCTGCTTGTGTAAAGGGGGCCTTATATGGATCCGGTGAATATGGCAAGTGTCACACTAGTACTGTTTCACACTTTAAACTTTTCCAGCAGGCTGTTCCGGTAGAGAACCGGCTTGCTAGAGTTGTTGGTATCCAGCCATATACTACCTATCCCTGCCAGAGCCTTTTGACTGTAATGGGACCCAGTGGGCACCTGGCCTGTTTCTGGAATTAGTGCCAGGATTCGGCTGGACAGTATTTGACCGGGTAAATCTCAGCAGTAATTCTGGAAACATGCTCGATTGTCAACAGGTGCAGGCGGTGCTCCGATAGTTTCCGGCTAAGCCCGATGCAATGAATTATGACAGGCTGTTGCTCTACCAAAACAGCCTAGCGGAACAGTTTAGCACTATTGTGAAACAAGCCTATATCTGGGAAATATATTACCGATGGCAAGCTTAGCAGTATGTCCAGGCCTTTGTCCTTCAAATGGAAACCAAGGAACCAACATTAAACATATGTTAATATTTTAAAGACCCCTTATGTATTTCATAAAACTGACCTTTCCTCTTCTCCTTGCAGCATTTGTCTGTAAGTGGCAATTTCGATGTCAAGAGCAAGTTTCACGTTGAAGAGCTCCTGGTAGTCACGCAGAAGACGGGCCTGGTCTTCTTTGGCCTTCTGTAATGCAGCTTTAAGTTCAGCCATCTTCTGTTTGGCATCTTTCAGAGCACGCTCACCACGTTCCTCAGCCTTAACAGCGGCGGCTTTCATAGATTCAATCTGATAAAATGATTGCAATTATTTTCTTGATTCCCAAAGCAATCTCCATACTGTGTAAGGACAAATTCAGTCATTATCAATGCATCTATTCTAACCAGCTAGGCTTACATGCTTCTTCGTGCTCTCGATCTCAGACCTCATCCTCTGGATCATACGGTTGAGTTCTGAAATCTCAGTCTTTGTGCTCTTCAGGCTGTCACCTTGTTTTCCAGCAGCAGCTTGCAACTGCTTGTACTAAAAGAGTTAAAAAGACAACATCTCAGCATCTTACTATGGACACAAGCATAGCACATGCTAAGTGTTGCATTTATAAATAATATATTAAGATCTTGCACCGAGGTAGAGGGAGCAGTTTGGTTGCTGTGGTATCCTCGAGCCTTCTGAAGGATCTGAGGCCTGCCACAGCCATGTTCCATAGGAACATATTAACCCTCCCATAGAGTACAATGGTAATTCTCTGCATTCTAAGGGAGAATGATCAGATGATTGCATGTTAGAGTTCCCTAGGGGAACATTAAACGGTTGGCCACTTTCTGGCTAATATTAGCCAATGTGTTTGCAAGATGATAATATGTCACTTACTAATTTAGCCTTTGTAAAATTCTGCACCATTTTCTATATTTTATAAGCAACATCTCCATCAGGGGCGTAGCTAGAAATTATTGGGCCCCATAGCAAAAAAAATTATGGGCCCCCCCTCCCGGATCTCCCACCCCCACATACCTATTGGATCTCCCACCCCTTCCAGAGCTCCCACCCAAACACCCCTCCAGGACCTCCCACCCCAACATCCCCCCCAAGTGTCGTCCACAGATCCCCCCTTAAGTGTCGTCCACAGATCCCCCCTTAAGTGTCGCCCACAGATTCCCCCCCTTCAGTGTCGTCCACAGATCCCCCCTTTAGTGTCGTCCACAGATCCCCCCTTTAGTGTCGTCCACAGATCCCCCCTTTAGTGTCGTCCACAGATCCCCCTTTAGTGTCGTCCACAGATCCCCCCTTTAGTGTCGTCCACAGATCCCCCCTTTAGTGTCGTCCACAGATCCCCCCTTTAGTGTCGTCCACAGATCCCCCCTTTAGTGTCGTCCACAGATCCCCTCTTCAGTGTCCTCCACAGATCCCCCCCCCTTCGGTGTCCTCCACAGATCCCCCCTTCAGTGTCCTCCACAGATCCCCCCTTCAGTGTCCTCCACAGATCCCCCCTTCAGTGTCCTCCACAGATCCCCCCTTCAGTGTCCTCCACAGATCCCCCCTTTAGTGTCCTCCACAGATCCCCCCTTCAGTGTCCTCCACAGATCCCCCCTTCAGTGTCCTCCACAGATCCCCCCTTCAGTGTCCTCCACAGATCCCCCCCCCTTCAGTGTCCTCCACAGATCCCCCCCCCTTCAGTGTCCTCCACAGATCCCCCCCCCTTCAGTGTCCTCCACAGATCCCCCCCAGTGTCCTCCACAGATCCCCCCTTCACTGGCCTACCTCATCTTCTGCTCGTGCAGCAGTGCGCCTCGGGCCCGCCTACTCCAGTCCTGACCTGACTACTCCTTCCTTGGCTTCCGCCTTCCTCCCAGCCAGGCCCGAGCCGCAGACCGTCCAAGCCCCGCCCACTACAGCCGCGGACCGCCCAAGCCCCGCCCACCTGGCTGCCTGGCTGTGTAAAAAAATAAAATAAAATAAAAATGAATGCAGTCCGGGACGGGCCCCCAGTGGCGTAGGGCCCCATAGCCACTGCTATGGTTGCTATGGCTATCCCTACGCCACTGATCTCCATGTTAGGCAAATCTTCTGTGCTGTCCACAGAGAGATCCTGTTCATGAAATGGCGGATGATGGAAGGTCATGTGACAAGTTATATCACCTCCACTGTGATGTCTCTTCTGTTAAAATACACTGCACTTACACTGTTAGGCAAGAGACATCACATGTTTTTTTTCCTGGTCACATGACCTTATTTCAGCAGCCATTTCATGGATAGCACCTCTCTGTGGACAGCACAGAAGATTTTCCTTCTTAACCGGCTCAGGACCGCCGTACGCAGGATTGCGTCTTCGCAGCGGTCCTGTTGTTCTGGGTGGACGCGTCGGTGCGTCCTCTCGCGAGACGCGAAATTTCGGGGAAAGCCGGCCCGCGCATGCGCATCGCGGGCCGGCAAAATTCAAAGGACAAGTTCGTCATCAACCTGCCAGCCAATGATCGTGGCTGGCAGGTTGATGATTTTCAAAAGAACGAATCAGCAGCCAGATAACACATCATATTAGTAAATATGATGTGGTTATATGGCTGCTGTGCTCCTCTGCTCCTTCTTTTGGTCGGTTGGTTCCAGCAGAGGAGCAGAGGAGCACACATCACTGTGAGTACCCACCAACACCACACTTAGCCCCCAGATCACCTCCCAGCACCCCAATTAACCCTTTGATCACCCCTTCTTGCCCCTGTCAATCACTAGTGAAAAGGAAAAAAGTGATCAGTGCAAACTGTCACTTTTTTTTTCACTGGTATTGACCGTTAGGTTTTAGGTATAGTTTAGGCCCCTTGGTTAGGCAGTTAGCGCCCAGCCCACCGCACCGCAGTCCCTTATTCGCTGATTAGCGTATCGCTATTCAGCATTTGTACTTTTATAGTATCTGGAAGTGATCAAAACTGATCACGGTCAGATCTATAATAGTATTAGTGTCACTTTAGTTCGCCCTCCACCCAAAACGCAGTGTTTGCCCGATCAGGCCTGATCGGTCGCCCACACGTGCGTTCACCCACGCCCGCCCCACCGCAGTGACAAAAAAATTATTATTTTTTGATCACTGCACATTCACTTTACACACACTGCGGCAATAAAAAAATCAGTTTTGATATTTTTTATCAACTGCAGCGGCCTCCGGTACTTCGCTAGCCTCCCCTTTGTAAGACAGGCTTGCTTTTTTTCTTGGGTAGTCTCAGGGAATACCCCTAAATTTAGTTGCCCAAATGTCAAACAGGGGGTATTCTTCTGAAGAGGCCTACAGGCTTCTGACCCAGTCGGATGAGGAATGGGAACCCTCATCTGACGAATCTAGCGGGTCAGAATACGAACCTGTAGAAAGCAGTGGCTCTCTGACCCAAAGTTAGGACGAGGAGGCTGAGGTCCCTGATAGCACCAGGCGTACCCGGCCCCGTGTCGCTAGACCGCAGGTTGCGCAGGATCCGCTTCAAGAGCAGCAGAGTGGGGCTGGTGCTGTCAGATTACGTGGTGAGGCATACACCAGCAGCGCAGCCCTTCCTGGACCTAGTACCAGCACTGCCGTACAACCTGGTGAAGTGGCGAGCACCAGAAGGGCAGTTGAAGCTGGTACGATGGAACGTGTATTAGTTACCCCGTCGCAGCCACCGCAAAGACGTGCCCGTAGAGCCCCTAGAATCCCTGAGGTGCTGGCAAACCCTGATTGGCAGTCCCCAACTTCAGCCGCACCTGTAGTTTTCCCTTTCACTGCCCAGTCTGGAGTTCGGGTTGAGACAGCTCAGATCGGTTCAGCCCTGGGATTTTTTGAGCTGTTCTTGACTGCGGAGCACTTGGACTTAGTCGTGGCCAAAACAAATCGGTATGCCACACAATTTATATACCCGGGAAGCTCTTATGCCCAATCTTTCCGGTGGAAACCAGTCCAAGTTTCCGAAATTAAGACTTTTCTGGGCCTTCTCCTCAACATGGGTCTAACTAAAAAGCATGAATTGCGGTCATATTGGTCCACGAACCCAATTCATCACATGCCCATGTTCTCTGCTGCTATGTCCAGGACATGATTTGAGACCATCCTGCGTTTCCTGCACTTTAGTGATAACAGCACCTCCCGTCCCAGAGGCCACTCTGCTTTTGACCGGCTCCACAAAATTCGGCCCCTCATAGACCATTTCAACCTGAAATTTGCAGATTTGTATACCCCTGAGCAAAACATCTGCGTAGACGAGTCCCTGATACATTTTACCGGGCGCCTTGGCTTCAAACAATACATCCCAAGCAAGCGCGCCCAATATGGGGTCAAATTGTATAAGCTCTGTGAAAGGGCCACAGGCTATACCCACTAATTTCGGATCTATGAGGGAAAAGATCAGACCCTGGAGCCGGTCGGTTGCCCTGACTACCTGGGGAGCAGTGGGAAGACAGTCTGGGACTTGGTGTCACCCTTATTGGGCAAGGGGTACCATCTTTATGTGGACAATTTTTACACAAGTGTGGCCCTTTTTAGGCATTTGCTTCTAGAACGGATTGGCGCCTGTGGCACCGCACGAAATAGTCGCGCGGGCTTCCCCCAATGGCTCGTTACCACCCGTCTTGCAAGGGGGCAGAGGGCCGCAATGTGTAATGAAGAACTGCTTGCGGTGAAATGTAGAGACAAGCGTGACGTTTACATGCTCTCCTCCATTCACGCAGACACGACAATCCAAATTGAGCGAGCAACCTGTGTCATTGAAAAGCCCCTCTCAGTCCACGACTATAATTTGCTCATGGGAGGGGTGGACTTCAATGACCAGATGTTGGCTCCGTATTTAGTGTCCCGCAGAACCAGATGCTGGTATAAGAAGGTGTCTGTATATTTAATTCAATTGGCTCTGTATAATAGTTTTGTTCTCTACAGTAAGGCTGGGAGAACTGGATCCTTCCTCAAATTTCAGGAAGAGATCATCGCGAACCTCCTGTACCCAGGAGGTTCCGTGGCCCCATCCACCAGTGTAGTTAGCCGTCTACACGAGCGACATTTCCCCAGTGTCGTTCCTGGTACCTCAAACCGACCGCCACCCCGAAAAAAATGTTGTGTCTGTAGCAGGAGTGGAATAAGGCGTGACACCCGCTATTTCTGTCCTGACTGTCCTGACCACCCTGCCCTATGCTTTGGAGAGTGTTTCCGGAAGTACCACACACAGGTACACCTAGGATAGGGATCATCTCACCAGGAAAGGCACACAGGGCTATTAGAGCCCATTCACATACAGCTGCTGCAAACCTCTCCTTTCACCTGGGACAAAGTGCATAACGCACTTCGCCACATCTTTGGGCGATTTGCACTTTGCACATTGACCCATGGGGAAGGAGAGGTTTGTTCTATAAAGGTACAAAAACAAAAAAAAAAACAGTAAGCAAAAAGGTTAATGTTTAGTTCAAAAAGTTAAAGTTTATATGTTCTGTTCCAAAGTTAATAAAATTGTTGCATTGCGGCCTGTTTTTTTTTACCTTCCAGGTGGACCAACCGATCGACTAGCTGCAGCACTGATGTGCATTCTGACAGAAGCATTGCGCTGCTGTCAGATTACACGCAAGTCGGTGTATGCGGCGCTGCAAGACAAGATTTCTACTCTGCAGTAACAGATACGTTTGCCAAGGCATACCAGCTGAGGAGGAGGCGTCGTTCCTATGCTTTGGCAAACACTTTGTATGTAAAAAAAACTAAATAAATCCCGGCAATGATTTATTCATCCACATCGATTGATGTGAATGGAGAAATCTGGTTTGCCAAGGCATACAAGCTAAGTGGGTATGGATGTTGGGCGGAGCTCCTATGTCCTGGCAGACGCCTTTCCCCTCCTTTTTTTTTTTTGGCAGAGATTTTTTCATCCACATTGATCGATGCGAATGAAGAAATCTGTGCTGTTCATTTTTTTCTTTCAGCCCAGAGGCTGAACGGAAAAAAAAATCTCATTACCTGTATGCTCAATATAAGGAGAATAGCAGAAACTCCTAATGCTGGCCATACATGTAATGATTGCGGAGACCCTCAAATGCCAGGGCAGTACAAACACCCCACAACTGACCCCATTTTGGAAAGAAGACACCCCAAGGTATTCGCTGAGGGGCATATTGAGTCCATGAAAGATTTAAATTTTTGTCCTAAGTTAACAGAAAGTGAGACTTTGTGAGAAAAAACAAAAAAAAAACAATTTCCGCTAACTTATGCCAAAAAAATACATTTCTATGAACTCGCCATGCCCCTCATTGAATACCTTGGGGTGTCTTCTTTCCAAAGTGGGGTCACATGTGGGGTATTTATACTGCCCTGGCTTTTTAGGGGCCCTAAAGCGTGAAAAGAAGTCTGGGATCCAAATGTCTAAAAATGCCCTCCTAAAAGGAATTTGGGCACTTTTGCAGCCTAGATGCGCAGAAGTGTCACACATGTGGTATCGCCGTACTCAGGAGAAGTTGGGGAATGTGTTTTGGGGTGTCATTTTACATATACCCATGCTGGGTGAGATAAATATCTTGGTCAAATGCCAACTTTGTATAAAAAAATGGGAAAAGTTGTCTTTTGCCAAGATATTTCTTTCACCCAGCATGGGTATATGTAAAATGACACCCCAAAACACATTCCCCAACTTCTCCTGAGTACGCCGATACCACATGTGTGACACTTTATTGCAGCCAAGGTGGGCAAAGGGGCACATATTCCAAAGTGCACCTTTCGGATTTCGTAGGCCATTTTTTACACATTTTGATTGCAAAGTATTTCTCACACATTTGGGCCCCTAAATTGCCAGGGCAGTATAACTACGCCACAAGTGACCCCATTTTGGAAAGAAGACACCCCAAGGTATTCCGTGAGGGGCATGGCGAGTTCCTAGAATTTATTTATTTTTGTCGCAAGTTAGTGGAATATGAGACATTGTAAGGAAAAAAATAAATAAAAAATCATCATTTTCCGCTTACTTGTGACAAAAAATAAAAAATTCTAGGAACTCGCCATGCCTCTCATGGAATACCTTGGGGTGTCTTCTTTCCAAAATGGGGTCACTTGTGGGGTAGTTATACTGCCCTGGCAATTTAGGGGCCCATATGTGTGAGAAGTACCTTGCAATCAAAATGTGTAAAAAATGGCCTGCAAAATCCGAAAGTGCTCTTTGGAATATGTGCCCCTTTGCCCACCTTGGCTGCAAAAAAGTGTCACACATCTGGTATCGCCGTATTCCCCGTAGAAATTGGGGAATGTGTTTTGGGGTGTCATTTTCCATATACCCATGCTGGGTGAGAAAAATATCTTGGTCAAATGCCAACTTTGTATAAAAAATTTGGAAAAGTTGTCTTTTGCCAAGATATTTCTCTCACCCAGCAGGGTTATAGGTAAAATGATGTGTCACACTTTTTTGCAGCCTAGGTGGGCAAAGGGACCCACATTCCAAAGTGCACCTTTCGGATTTCACCGGTCATTTTTTACAGATTTTGATTACAAACTAATTCTCACACATATGGGCCCCTAAATTGCCAGGGCAGTATAACTACGCCACAAGTGACCCCATTTTGGAAAGAAGACACCCCAAGGTATTCCGTGAGGGGCATGGCGAGTTCCTAGAATTTTTAATTTTTTGTCGCAAGTTAGTGGAATATGAGACTTTGTAAGGAAAAAAATAAATAAAAATAAAAATCATCATTTTCCGCTAACTTGTGACAAAATATAAAAAGTTCTATGAACTCACTATGCCCATCAGCGAATACCTTAGGGTGTCTACTTTCCAAAATGGAGTCATTTGTGGGGGTTTTCTACTGTTTGGGCATTGTAGAACCTCAGGAATCATGACAGGTGCTCAGAAATTCAGAGCTGTTTTAAAAAGCAGAAATTCACATTTTTGTACCATAGTGTGTAAACACTATAACTTTTACCCAAACCATTTTTTTTTTTGCCAAAACATTTTTTTTTATCAAAGACATGTAGAACAATAAATTTGGCGGAAATTTTTTATATGGATGTCGTTTTTTTTGCAAAATTTTACAACTGAAAGTGAAAAATTTCATTTTTTTGCAAAAAAATCGTTACATTTTGATTAATAACAAAAAAAGTAAAAATGTCAGCAGCAATAAAATACCACCAAATTAAAGCTCTATTAGTGAGAAGAAAGGAGGTAAAATTAATTTGGGTGGTAAGTTGCATGACCGAGCGATAAATGGTGAAAGTAGAGTAGTGCAGAAGTGTAAAAAGTGGCCTGGTCATTAAGGGGGTTTTAGCTAGCGGGGTTGAACCAGCTCCGGACCGCCATACGCAGGATTGCGTCCTGCCGGCGGTCCTGCTCTTCTGGGTGGACGCATATACGCATCCTCCCGCGAGAGCCGAGATTTCCTGTGAACGCGTGCACGCAGGCGCGCGCGCTCACCGGAACGGAAGGTAAGAGAGTGGATCTACAGCCTGCCAGAGGCGATCGTTCGCTGGCAGGCTGGAGATGTTTTTTTTTTAACCCCTAACAGGTATATTAGACGCTGTTTTGATAACAGCGTCTAATATACCTGCTACCTGGTCCTCTGGTGGGCCCTTTTGTTTGGATCGACCACCAGAGGACACAGGTAGCTCAGTAAAGTAGCACCAAACACTACACTACACCCTCCCCCCTGTCACTTATTAACCCTTTATGAACCACTGATCAACCCATACAGACTCCCTGATCACCCCCCTGTCATTGATCACCCCCCTGTAAGGCTCCGTTCAGACGTCCGTATGATTTTTACGGATCCACTGATACATGGATCGGATCCGCAAAATGCATACGGACATCTGAATGGAGCCTTACAGGGGGGTGATCAATGACAAGGGGGTGATCACCCATATAGACTTCCCGATCACCCCCCTGTCATTGATCACTCCCCTGTAAGGCTCCATTCAGACGTCCGTATGATTTTTACGGATCCACGGATACATGGATCGGATCCGCAAAACACATACGGACGTCTGAATGGAGCCTTACAGGGGGGTGATCAATGACAAGGGGGTGATCACGCATATAGACTTCCTGATCACTTCCCTGTCATTGATCACCCCCCTGTCATTGATCACCCCCCTGTAAGGCTCCATTCAGACGTCCATATGATTTTTACGGATCCACGGATACATGGATCGGATCCGCAAAACACATACGGACGTCTGAATGGAGCTTTACAGGGGGGTGATCAATGACAAGGGGATGATCACGCATATAGACTTCCTGATCCCTTCCCTGTCATTGATCACCCCCCTGTAAGGCTCCATTCAGACGTCCGTATGATTTTTACAGATCCACGGATACATGGATCGGATCCGCAAAACACATAAGGATGTCTGAATGGAGCCTTACAGCGGGGTGATCAATGACAGGGAAGTGATCAGGAAGTCTATATGCGTGATCACCCCCTTGTCATTGATCACCCCCCTGTAAGGCTCCATTCAGAAATCCGTATGTGTTTTGCGGATCCGATCCATGTATCCGTGGATCCGTAAAAATCATACGAACGTCTGAATGGAGCCTTACAGGGGGGTGATCAATGACAGGGAAGGGATCAGGAAGTCTATATGCGTGATCATCCCCTTGTCATTGATCACCCCCCTGTAAGGCTCCATTCAGACGTCCGTATGTGTTTTGTGGATCCGATCTACGTATCCGTGGATCCGTAAAAATCATACGGACGTCTGAATGGAGCCTTACAGGGGGGTGATCAATGACAGGGGGATAATCAATGACAGGGAAATGATCAGGAAGTCTATATGCGTGATCACCCCCTTGTCATTGATCACCCCCCTGTAAGGCTCCATTCAGACATCCGTATGTGTTTTGCGGATCCGATCCGTGGATCCGTAAAAATCATATGGACATCTGAATGGAGCCTTTCAGAGGGGTGATCAATGACAGAGGGGTGATCAGTGACAGAGGGGTGATCAGTGACAGGGGGGTGATCACCCCATATACACTCCCTGATCACCTCCTTGTCATTGATCACCCCCCTGTAAGGCTCCATTCAGACATTTGTTTGGCCCAAGTTAGAGGAAATATTTTTTTTATTTTTTTTTTACAAAGTCTGATATTCCACTAACTTAGAGTAATGCACTTATGTCACACTAATCGTATACCTGCCTATACATTACATAGAATGGAGATATCAGAACAAGGAAAGGGCACTGATACTCGAGCTACAAGTAAGCTAAGCAGCAGTACTCAATGTCAAAAGCATAGACATTTGTAGGGTTTTTAAAAAGAGATCTAAAAACCCACGGCAACCAGATTTTTAAACGTGATGGAGGATCTTATAACGAGAAGATTAAAATTGGGCTTGTTCAGCTCGAAATAAAGACACTTTTGAAGTGTGAGGGGATTGTCGGATATAGTACCCGGTGTAGTAGCAGTGCCACCTTACTCTGCTCTTATATGAATATTTGCGAGAGGTAGTAATGGCCGATACCATGTCAGCATTTATATAGGGCCAGAAGCTTTCCTAGTAGCAAACGGCATTAAGCGTTTCAGCATTCAGTACGTAATTAATGACGAAGGTGGACAGTTCTGTGAAAAATGTTGAACTTGATGGACTTGTGTTTTTTCTTTTAACCTATGTAAGGCTAGTTTCACACTTGCGGCTGTGTCTCTGACAGGCTGTTCTGACACACAACAGCCTACTGGAGTTCTCCGGGTCTGACATTACTGGATACTGCCGCCTGACAAATACGCCAGAAATCAGCCGGGCAAAAAACGACTGCAATCATTCACTGCCGGAACAGCCAAATGCAGGTGTGAAACTAGCTTAAGATAATTTATAGAATAACAAATGTTGTTTTTTTTTGTTTGTTTTTTGTCATTTAATCAATGTATATGGCAGCTCATGTACATTAGTTTTTCAATGAAAGCGGGGTAAACACATTGTGGTCCTGCATCTGCAATCATTTTGCATTGTACCATTCAACAACAGTTTGTGATATCTGAAAAATGTATTGCGGCAGAAAAGAACACAAACTACAGTTCATGTAAGATTCACATGCAGTTTATTAAAGATATACAGAAAAGACAAGACATGCGAGCCTGGAGCTGAAAGATCCAGTAAACAGTATTTATATACATCGAACACCCGGATCCCTGACTTACGTAACTCTCAGAAACAAAGAAAGCAGGAGCATACAGGACTGGCACCATCCATTACCTAGCTCAGAAGTTACAAGCAAACTCACCTAGTTATGTCACAGGGATACACATGAGTGCAATTACATTCGTACAAAGGGAATATAAAGGACATGTCACCCTCTAAATGATGTGGTCATGATCTTTTGTTTTGACAAATACAGTGGTGTTAACTTCCCAAATACCTGATAATATATTCAACAATTCGACTGATGGATATAACTTATCTAAGATAGTTAAAGGAAGTATGGAATGTCTACATTATAGTCAATTGTATCCCTTAGAACAAACAAGATATGAGCCAGGATGATACAACTGAACATACTAGTGAAGCTTCATGTATTTGAGCAGACTGACAAAAGTATAGTGCAGTTTGGAGTTGAAGGGTGGTGACTAGCGCCAGAGCATTGGAATATGCTAATATGTTTTCTTCACTGAGGATGTTGATGTTTGTGAAACCACCTCTGAGCTTCTGCCTCCAGAATGGCTGTAATGGCTTCCTTGAGAGGCACCATATTGACCACTGCTGGTTCCTCCATATGATATTCCACCGCCAGAGCTGCCTCCTCCATATGACCCTCCACTGCCAGACATGCCTCCTCCATATGATAATCCACCGCCAGAGCTGCCTCCTCCATATGACCCTCCACTGCCAGACATGCCTCCTCCATATGATATTCCACCTCCCATGCCATATCCACTTCCTCCACCAACGCCAAATCCTCCTCCTACTCCACCAGAGTGGCTTGAAGAACCACCAACAACGGCTAAATTTAGAAAGAATAAACTTTAGTTATGTTTCATAAGTGACTTCAGCATAATTATTATATTACCTTAATCACAATGGTGAGCTATACTTACAGATGGTGACATTGCTGACAACTTCTCCAGACATTCTGAAAACACAAGAATATGTGAAGGTTCATTTTCAGTACATTTTAAATGATTAGTAACGTTAGACTAGTTGAGATTCTATCAGGTTGGTAACAACCCTTAAGGCTCTTTTACATGGGTCAACTTCCAGCGATGGCCAGTAATCAACTGACAAAATAGGGAACACCTATTTGTTGTTGATGGCATCTTTGCATGGTTATAAAAATAATCATTTTTCAGTAACAGTAACTCTTTGAGAGGAGGGGTTTGAACAAACAATCACATGAACGATCGTTCATTCCAATCTGTCCCAATAATTGACAGATCAATTTCCTATATCATATGTCGGTGTGTGTTAAAGTCCACCTGCTTGTGTATAGGGAGCCTTATATGGATCTGGTGAAAATGGCAAGTGTCACACTAGTACTGTTTCACACTTTAAACTTTTCCAGCAGGCTGTTCCGGTAGAGAACCGGCTTGCTGGAGTTGTTCGTAACCAGCCATATACTACCTATCCCCGCCAGAGCCTGTTGACTGTAATAGGACCCAGTGGGCACCTGGCCTGTTTCTGGCATCAGTGCCAGGATTTGGCTGGACAGTATTTGACCGGGTAAATCTCAGCAGTAATTCTGGAAACAGGCTCGATTGTCAACAGGTGCAGGCGGTGCTCCGATAGTTTCCGGCTAAGCTCGATGCAATGAATTATGACAGGCTGTTGCTCTACCAAAACAGCCTAGCGGAACAGTTTAGCACTATTGTGAAACAAGCCTATATCTGGGAAATAATTACCAATGGCAAGCTTAGCAGTATGTCCAGGCCTTTGTCCTTCAATGAAACCAAGGAACCAACATTAAACATATGTTAATATTTTAAAGACCCCTTATGTATTTCATAAAACTGACCTTTTCTCTTCTCCTTGCAGCATTTTTCTGTAAGTGGCAATTTCAATATCAAGAGCAAGTTTCACACTCAAGAGCCCCTGGTAGTCATGCAGTAGACGGGCCAGGTCTTCTTTCGCCTTCTGTAATGCAGCTTTAAGTTCAGCCAGCTTCTGTTTGGCATCTTTCAGAGCAAGCTCACCACGTTCCTCAGCCTTAGCAACAGCGGCATTGAGAGATTGAATCTGATAAAATAATTGCAATTATTTTCTTGATTCCCAAAGCAATCTCCATACTGTGTAAGGACAAATTCAGTCATTATCAATGCATCTATTCTAACCAGCTAGGCTTACATGCTTCTTCGTGCTCTCGATCTCAGACCTCATCCTCTGGATCATACGGTTGAGTTCTGAAATTTCAGTCTTTGTGCTCTGCAGGCTGTCACCTTGTTTTCCAGCAGCAGCTTGCAACTGCTTGTACTAAAAGAGTTAAAAAGAGAACATCTCAGCATCTTACTATGGACACAAGCATAGCACATGCTAAGTGTTGCATTTATAAATAATATATTAAGATCTTGCACCATGGTAGAGGGAGCAGTTCGGTTGCTGTGGTATCCTTGAGCCTTCCGAAGGACCTGGGCCTGCCACAGCCATGTTCCATAAGAAAATAGTAACCCTCCCATAGAGTACAATGGTAATTCTCTGCATTTTAAGGGAGAATGATCAGATAATTGCATGTTAGAGTTCCCTAGGGGAACATAAAACGGTTGGCCACTTTCTGTCTGATATTAGCCAATGTGTTTGCAAGATGATAATATGTCACTTACTAATTTAGCCTTTGTAAAATTCTGCACCATTTTCTATATTTCATAAGCAACATCTCCATGTTAGGCAAATCTTCTGTGCTGTCCACAGAGAGATCCTGTTCATGAAATGGCGGATGATGGAAGGTCATGTGACAAGTTATATCACCTCCACTGTGATGTCTCTTCTGTTAAAATACACTGCACTTACACTGTTAGGCAAGAGACATCACATGTTTTTTTTTCCTGGTCACATGACCCTGTTTCTGCAGCTGTTTTATGGATAGGACCTCTCTGTGGACAGCACAAAAGATTTGCCTTCTTAAGCAGATCTGTCTGGTTTCCCTGCTATTGGCACCCCCACCCCCACCTGTCCTGCTCTCACCACGCCCCCACCTGTCCTGCTCTCACCACGCCCCCTCCTGTCCTGCTCTCACCACTCCCCCCTCTGTCCTGCTCTCACCACGCCCCCTCCTGTCCTGCTCTCACCACGCCCCCTCCTGTCCTGCTCTCACCACTCCCCCTCCTGTCCTGCTCTCACCACTCCCCTCCTGTCCTGCTCTCACCACTCCCCCTCCTGTCCTGCTCTCACCACGCCCCCTCCTGTCCTGCTCTCACCACTCCCCCTCCTGTCCTGCCCGCACCACTCCCCCTCCTGTCCTGCTCTCACCACGCCCCCTCCTGTCCTGCTCTCACAGCTACCTGTCTGTCCATCCCTGCAGGTGCCATGGAGGAGCTTCCTTGTCCATGCCTGAAGGAGTGTGTGCTTTCCTCCTGTGACTGGCACTCCTGGCTGTGCAGGGCTGGCAGGGGCTTAGCAGGGACACTTGTTAAAAGCTAAAATAAAGAAATGTTTGCAGGAGGAAGGAAGACTGAGGGGAAGCTGTGATGGCTGATCTGACTGCAGGCTCTGCCCCCTCTGTTTCCCCTGTACTGAGAGGATCCTGACAACATGTGAGGATGTAGCAGAGCCAGCGCAGTGCTGTGGACCACAAACTGTGAGCAACCACAGTGTCTGTCCTGGTTATGGCCCCTCTATCACATACATAATATTACAGCCAGACCAATAGTTCAGGAGCTTTAACCCCTTGTGAGCTGTCAGTATGGCTAAGATCAGTGATATCTACAGCAGTCGCTGGTGTCACCATCTATAAATGTGTGCCCTCTCCTTCCTGCACTCTGTATATGGTGATATGTGACCCCCCACCACTGCATATAGAGATAAGTAACCCCCTGTACACTGTATACAGTGTCAAACATGCCGAGAGGCGGCCGGACAAAAATCGCAGCGTGCTGGGCATCAGTGAATGTGAATGGGGCCGTAGCGGACTTCCAGCAGCACTCTTGGGCTAGTTTTACCACAGATCTAGCAGGGGAACAGCCTGCCAGACCCTGCTAACGCTAGTGTGAAAGTAGCCTTAGTGGTGTGATGACAGACAGGAGGCTCCTCTCCATGTGAGCAGATCGATTTCTACAAATCGTCAGAGATCTGTCCCCCTGCTCAACAGCGCCCTCTATAGCCGCCCATGCACCTAAACAGACATCTATGACAGCTCAGAGCTGCCATGGATTTCTGGCTTCATTTGTGTCAGAAAACGGGTGGAAATTAACATAAATTTGTTGGGGCGACCGGTCACTCCCCCTCCCTGCCATTGTCACGCCTCCTTTTATTTTTTAAGGCACAGTTACTAGGCCCTACAGCAAGTTTATGAGCAGGACCCCCACTCCCCCCAGTAACATATGTCTGATACATTAGCATCATATTCCTGCGTGCTGCTGGGACTGGGGCGTACTTCCTATTGCTATGTCTGTACAGCAGTTATTGATATTATCTGAGGGGCTCTTGTCTCTATGGAAACACAGGTGGGCGGGGATATCATGTGACCGCTCCTCTGAACATGCTTGCTGCAATGCATGCTGGGATATTTACTTTCACTTTGCCGCGGCTCCTCCCACACAGCTGGTCTGAGGAGCTCCTCCAGGGAGGCATGTCATGGTGAACAGGTTAGAAAATGATATATAGCCGGTACATGTCACAGGATATAAATACTTCATGGTTTGGGCTATTGTCTGGGGCACTTAGAATTTTTGATACTTAGGGTGGCCAACCCCTTTAATGTAACAAATGATACGTATTCCAGAAAGTATTTCATAACACACTAAGTTTCGACTTGCATTGGCAATATATCTATTAGGAGTACAGGGTGGGGTCTAATTATGAGCGTTGATAGGGTTTTGATTAGCATGCATTAGCAGGTGGCCGACACTAACCTTATGGTCATATAATGCTTCTGCTTCAGCTCTGCTTCTCTGTGCAATCTGTTCATATTGATCCTTAATTGCCTCAATGATGCTATTCACGTCAAAGTTTCGGTTATTATCCATGGACAGAATAACAGAGGTATCCTCACTTCCTCCTTGTGTCTGTGAGACCTCCTGTAAACCACACAAACATCACACATAAGCTAAGGTTCAAAGCTACAATAATAATGTTTCTATTAATTTAATTTCAATTTAAGGCATATTAAATAATGCAGTTAAAATGACATAAAATGATTATATATTTTAGCCTGATTTAATCACAGGTATTGTTCTTTTATTAAACTCCATGCACAATGTTAAATGGTTAATAAACCGGAAGACTTACAGCATCATATAGAGTTCTCAAGAAGTGAAGTTCTTCTATCAGGTTATTTACTTTGCCTTCCAAGTCCTCCTTGCCCATATATGCTTTATCGACATCCTGTAAAATAGAAATAGTCAGTGCATTCCTGCAATTCATTTATTCTGAGGCTCCATAACTTCGCTTACTTAAAAATAATACACAAAGTAAGATGTTGAATTAGCCTTAGGCCACTTTCACACTTGCGGCAGTGTAATCCGGCGGGCAGTTCCGTCGTCGGAACTGGCCGCCGGATCCGCCGATCTGCCTCTGACAAATACATTGCAAGGACGGAGCCGTCTCTCCGCTTGTCATGCGGACCGACGGATCCGTCTTGTACATTTTTTCTAATTTTTACCGATCTGCGCATTCGCATGCCGATACGACGGATCCGGCATTCCGGTATTCTGAATGCCAGATCCGGTGCTAATACATTCTTATTGGAAAAAATGCCGGATCAGGCGTTCAGGCAAGTCTTCAGTTTTTTTCGCCGGAGATAAAACCGTAGCATGCTGCGGTTTTCTCTTTTGCCTGATCAGTCAAAACGACTGAACTGAAGACATCCTGATGCAAACTGAACGGATTACTCTCCATTCAGAATGCATGGGGATAAAACTGATCAGTTCTTTTCTGGTATAGAGCCGCTGTGACGGAACTCAGCGCCGGAAAAGAAAAACGCAAGTGTGAAAGTAGCCTTAGTTCACTTGAACACAACTCACCTTCTTAAGCACCACAAACTCATTTTCTGCCTGAGTGCGCTTATTTATTTCTTCTTCATATCTACGAAAAGTAGAAATACAATGTAAAATGGCTGATCCTTATTATAAATGATTTGTACTTGAGTTTGTGGAAAAGTTTAGTGTATAATATACAAAGACAAGATCTTAGTTTAGAAAATGTTCTCTTGCCAAGAAGTCAAAGACAGGTTAATTCATTCAGTAATCAGATCAATATTCTAAACTATAATGCCATCATACTTTTTCTTGAATTCTTCTACCATTTCTTGCATGCGCTTCAGTTCATTGTCTAGATTGGGTCTCTCGCTTGTTAATTTTTCTAAATATTTCCTCAGATTGCTAATAAAAGCTTCAAAAAGTGGCTCTAAGCTTTTTCTTTTGGTACCACCCTTTGATCCTTGTTCTTGCAAGAGTTTCCATTTTGTCTCTAGTACTTTGTTTTGCTGTTCCAAGAATCTAACCTATAAATGAAATGGAAGTCATGTTTATAACCTGAGACAAAATCTAAGAAACAGCTTTGTCCAAATTAATTTCAAAACACTGACTATAATAAATATACACATTTACTTTAAAAAGTTATACAATTTACAAATATTTAATCGATTTAGTTTTTCTCCATAGGAGTCTTACCTTGTCAATGAAAGTTGCAAATTTGTTGTTGAGGACTTTAATCTGTTCTCTTTCTTGAGTTTTTACTTTTTGAATCTCTGGATCTATTTCCACATTCATTGGCTGCAAAAGGATTTGGTTGATTGTGACTTCCTGGATTCCACCAGGTGGGCAAACAGGAAAACCAGGGCCACCTCCATGGCCACCAAATCCTCCTACTCCCCCACCATATCCTGCTCCCCCACCATATCCTGCTCCCCCTCCGAATCCTCCTGCACCACCATAACCTGCTCCCCCACCGAATCCTCCTGCACCACCAAATCCTCCTGCACCAAAACCATATCCTGCACCACTACCAAATCCTCCTGCACCACTACCAAACGCTCCTCCACTACTACCATGGCTTCCCCCAGCGTGATAGCTGGTAGCACTAATTGAAGTTTTCTTTTTTCCACCAAGATTATATAAACTTCTTGATCCAAAACCAGAAACCCGGGAGCTTCCTGTTCTTCCGCCACCTACTGAGCAGGTACTAAATCCCCTGCTTCCACCACCACTTTTGCCTTGCTTTTGCAAATAAGCCATAATTGATTCTGAAAAATGAAATTGAAAGGGAACGAAAAGAACAGATAAGGTGAAGGAGTGTGGGCCCCTTTGCACTGAGAGACAACAGTGTCCCTTTTTATCTGTTTGAAAGTTGGGCTTGGTTGTATGGGTGTCAAGAGACCAGTTTAATGCAATAGTGGGTTTGGCAAAGCTGGCAACCACTCATCAATCTGCTTAACTGATCACACCTATGAGAAATATTGCTTTGCTTGCACTGCTCAAACTCGGTAATCTATTTCCCTGTATCTAATCACTGCAATGTTCTCACGATCATTAGGGTACATTATAATTTTATGTTGGATTGTAACAGCCAGTTGAACTTAATACTTAAAAGGAGACACCTGTATATAGGACATACAAAATTACTCTTGAGTATCCAGATTGTTTACGCAACAGTTGTCATTAATCCGTCTATTGTAATTAAAATATATCTGACGTGTATTTACTTGTAGTAATCTATGACAATCAAACCCATAAAGAGTGCAAGACAAACTCTATGTTTTGTATTGCACTAACTATACAATATGATGTATCAAATCATGTTCTGAATATTTAATAATACTGTAAGTACTTTTTTGTGGATGGTAAAAGTCCATTTTGAACTTTGAGCCCACTCTTTTCTGTGTACACCTTCATTCTACTAACTGAAGGGGTATCAGTCACATAGCCTCATCAAAGATACATAATGTGTCAGCTTTAAAGTGATTATCCTTTATTATCCTTTAAAGTGATCATCCGAGCATGTGCTCGAGCGCCATTCTCGAGTCTCCCTTCTGCACGTTTCACGGCTGCTAAGCTGCCAATAAACGTGCAGTTAAGTACTGCCATCACTGTAATGCCAGTAGTCATGTTGGCTGCTGGCATTACAGTGATTGGCTGGCCGACACGTGCCATCGGGTGCTATATAGCACCCGATAACACGTGCTTGGATCAGTCATAATCAGGGAGAGCAGAGGGTAGGAAGTGAAATGCAGTGTAGGGAGCGAAATTCACAGTTATTATTCTATGAAAGCTTTTCAAAGACCCAAAAGTCCTTTTAAGGACTACTGTGTGTGTGTTTGTCAGCAGCTAGATATTTTTCTTTAATACCTATTAGTGACATATTCTGTACATCATCCGCAGACTGTGTCTTTTTGTGTAAATTCATATAATACACATCAGTGACATATACAGTACTCCATCCGAACACTGTTTCTTTAGTGCAAATTTAAATAATCGGAGCCTAATCTAGTGTCCATAGTGTGTGGCTTTCTGTGACATATACAGTACGCCATCCGAAAACTGTTTCTTTAGTGTAAATTTAAATAATCAGGGTCCAGTCCTCATCTATTGTCTCTGTAGTTTGTGCGTGTAATTCACATCCTTGACATATACATTACTCGTAAGTGTAAATTCCAATAATCTGGGCCTAATCTAGTGTCCATAGTGTGTTGTTTTCTGTGACATAAACAGTACGCTATCCAAAAACAGTTTCTTTAGTGCAAATTCCAATAACCTGGGCCTAATCTAGTGTCCATAGAGTGTTGTTTTCTATGACCAACACAGTACGCCATCCGAAAACAGTTTCTTTAGCTTAAATTTAAATAATCAGGGGCCAGTCGTGATCTACTGTCGCTGTAGTCTCTGCGTGTAATACACATCCGTGATATATACAGTATTCCATCAGAAAACAGTTTCTTTAGTGTAAATTTAAATAATCTGGGCCTAATCTAGTGTCCATAGTGTGTTGTTTTCTGTGACATATACAGTACGCCATCCGAAAACTGTTTCTTTAGGGCAAATTCCAATAATCTGGGCCTAATCTAGTGTCCATAGTGTGTTGTTTTCTGTGACATATACAGTACGCCATCCGAAAACTGTTTCTTTAGGGCAAATTCCAATAATCTGGGCCTAATCTAGTGTCCATAGGGTGTGGCTTTCTGTGACATATAAAGTACTCCATCCAAAAACTGTTTCTTTAGGGCAAATTTAACTAATCTGGGCCTAATATAGTGTCCATATTCTGTGAGTTTCTGTGACATATACTGTCCTGCATCCGAAAACTGTGTCTTTAGTGGACTGTGAAACAATCTGAGCCACATCTAGTGACAAAACCATTAACATGAAGAAGGCGAGCACTAAGGGACGTGGAAGTGGGCGTGATGCTGATGGTGCACGCAGAGGCCATGGCCCTTTAGCGCCATAAAACTGTGTCTGTTGTCATTGCACCAGAAAAAAAAAAACATCCACTGTACCCAGCTTCATTTCCAAGTTAGCTGGGCGGCGCAGGACAACCTGTCCAAGTCGGACCAGTGCGAACAGTTGGTCGGTTGAATTGCTGAAGATAATGCTTCCAGTCGGTTAAAGAGGACCTTTCACTAGTTTAAAAACTAAAAACTTATTATATCTGTGGGCATTTTTAGGCTGTAAGGGTGAAACCCAGATTTTTGCTAATAAAAGGGGTATTCTGCTGTTTGGGGAGGAGGAAGACTCAAATACCATCATTAGTCATGTCTTCTCATTCTTTTGCCCCTATGCTAACATTTAAGATTTGGAGCATTGCAGACAACATGGTTAGATCCCTTGTTTAGGGATCATACGAAATTTCTACCATGACACCAAATAAGGATTATTCATATGGAGCTTAAATATATAGATGGGCAAATATTTATTTGCATATCTTTCTCCATGGTTTGTGGCAATTATCGGGCCGATTATTAGGAATGAACATTCGTACAAACACTTGTTCCTGAGAAGTGACCCATGTTAAGTTGCCTTTAATCAATGTCCATTGTGAGAAAGCATTATTAATGCAGCAATCAAAACCATCATTTCAAGGCAGAAGAAATACCTGTGTAAGCAGGGATCCACTGCTAAGGTAGAAACAATACTTCTCTGTGAGACAAAATGATCATATTAGAGCAGGGGTGTCAAACTCAGATTCATCGGGGGCCGCATCAGCAGTTTGGTCACCCTCAAAGGGCCAGTTGTATCGGACTTATGGGGGATCTGTGGGTGACACTTATGGGGGATCTGTGGGTGATACTTATGGGGGATCTGTGGGTGACACTTATGGGGGATCTGTGGGTGGCTCATATGGGGGATCTGTGTATGACAGTTATGGGGGGGATCTGTGGATGACACATATATAGCATCTTATGCTATGTGTCATCCACAGATCCCCTCCATAAGTGTCCCTGTAGTGAATGACCCTCAATACACGGGATAGGGGCCGGCATCTGCTTTTATAATGACAGCGGGGCCCGTGCAGTGACTATTCTACTACACGGGCCCCGCTCACTGTATAATCATCTCTCTAATAGTTAATGGTTACCGTATGTATATAATCGCATAAGGAGCGCTGTGTGTTACCGGTACTTACAACTACAAGCGCTCGCCGAGAGGAGGGAGGAGGCAGGCCGGGAGGACAGGCGCTGGCAGCGTGAGTCATACGTCATGCGCCCACGCCGCCTGCTTCATTCATAAAGTGGGCGGCGCAGGCGCGTGACGTATGACTCACACTGCCAGCGCCCATCCTCCCAGTCTGCCTCCTCCCTCTTCTCGGCGAGCGCTTGTAGTTGTAAGTACCGGTAATACACAGTGCTCCTTATGTGATTTATTATCACTTCCTGCAGGGGCCGCCTGCAGGAAGTGATAATAAAAGGTGAAGGCTGGCGGCCGGCGGCGGCTACGCGGGCCACATGACGAGGTCTGGCGGGCCGGATTCGGCTTGCGGGCCTTATGTTTGACACCCGTGTATTAGAGAATAAATAACCCAATGTAGGATAGGCTATCTGTCTTGACAGACTATCTAGTAGCTCAGTTGTCTCAATAATTATAATATCGGGAACTGAATGTGCCTTGTGAGATCTAATAATACATAACCTTTATTAATCTCTTTAAAATAAGTCAGACAGTGTTACTAAAATTCTTAGAAATGCACTTTAGTGCGTATAGCCCTTTCAAATGAGAAGGGGATTTCTTTGGTCTTTTGTCCTAGTGAGGACTTGGCGGTTTGCGGTGGGGGTTGCTTCTTAGGAGAGATCTGCAGATGATGCTCAGTATTTACTATACAGCTAAGCCTACATGTCTCTGACCCTAACTCTAGTCTTGAGTGGGGAGATGGGCTAACTGGCTGTAGTCGGAGCACTCGCACTGAAAGGAGCGACCCCCAGCTGCTGGAACTTCGGGCCTGACCTAATTATCCCTTCTACTAACAGCTCCCTACAAGCACTATTTGATGGGTTTTTCCATAATACAATGGCTCATCAGAGAGCGATCTGTGCAGTGGCAGAGCTTCTTCATACAAAATGGCAATGGCAGCTTGCTAAAAGATTCTGTCTCTTTTATACTTCTAGCACCGCCCACTTAGGTGGCGTTTACCAATCCCTGGGAGGCAGAGGAGGGCCATCAGGCAGCACTGAACCGTCCTGGCCCGACCGGCCCCACCTTCTGGGAGTGACGCACATCAAGGGGCGGACTTGTTTCTATGGGGATTTTGCGACGTGTCTCCGTCAGAAAGCCTTGCCGCTCACTTCCTGTTTATGCCAGCGCTGTCAGAACACTAACTTTAGCGATGCAAAACAGTTCCTAATAGTGTTCATTGCGATCTATATTTAGGTAAGGTTAATGTGCATAATGGCTACTTAATCAGACTTCAATAGAATGATCATAATTTGAGGTTAATTCTGACTAATTTAGCCCTATTTGTTTTATGAAGGATTTACCCTGTGTTTGTCTGATCCAAATTAACCCTTGATGTACAATCCACCAGATTAATCAATGGGATCATATATATAAATAGCATTTATATTAAACATGCTATAGATCTACCAATACCATTACATTGAGAGGGTGGAGGATTACATTATCTTGGCATTAAGACAATCTGTTTGGCGTTACCGTTTTTAATTTAAAAATCCATTTTGCCTCTGTCTTCAATTTTTTTTTTATCCCAATCCTCCTCTTCTTGGTTGGGGGATATGTTGGATGCTACAAATTTAAAGCATGATGCATCACCTCTATGTATTTTTTTTATGTGCCTCGCAACTGAGGTATCCTTTTCCTTGGCAATATCATTATAATGATCTCTCATGCAGCGTCTAAACTCCCTCTTGGTCTTACCCACGTAATCTAGAGGGCAGGTACACTGTGCCAGGTAAACTACTCCCACTGTCACACAGTTTATAAAATTCCAGATATCGTATTTGACTCCCGCGTGTGAACTAAATTTTTGGGTAAAATTGACCTGGCTGCATGCAGCACATTTGCCACATTCCCAGTGGTCTTCTCGACAGCCAGTTCCCAGTTGGTTGTGGGGGTTGGAAGTGGCTGTTAACCAGACTATCTCTTGGGCTCCGTCCTTTTCTGTAGGTAATATGTGCATATGTCCCAATCACCTCTTTTAGGTCTGGATCCACACATAAGATGTCCCAATATTTGGTAAGTGTTTGTCTGATTTGAGCATGTGCGTTGTCATACTTGCCATTAATTCGGATCTGTCTATTAGATGACTGTTCTGTATCAGCTTTTTTGGGGACCAGGAGCAACTCTCTTTTCGCTCTGCAAGCTGATTCAAATGCAGACCTGAGGATACCATCAGGGTACTCCCTGTCCCTAAATCTTGTTCTTTATTCATTTGCTTGCCATTTGAATTGATTCATACTAGAACAATTGCGATGTAGCCTTAGATATTGGCCTTTTGGTATGCCTTTACGTAGGGAGTAAGGATGTGTGCTCTCCCAGCGAAGTAGGCTGTTCGTCGCAGTTGTTTTACGAAAAACTGATGTCTTAATGTTGCCCCTCTTGATTAGTACATCCAAAAATGGAAGGGACATTCGGTCACACGTGAAGGTGAATCTCAGTCCTAGATCATAAATGTTAATGATTTTCACAAACTCCTTGAATGACTGTTCTGTACCCTTCCATAGTAAGAACACGTCATCTATGAATCTATACCATAGAACTATGCTTTCATGCCACTGATTAAAAAACTCAGACCAGATAATATTGGCCTCCCACAAGCCCAGGAGTAATTTTGCGTTAGGGAGAACTGGGCTAAATGGGCTTAACACAGATTCTTGTGGTACCCCACCACTGACTCTAGCCTTTTTAGAGTTTGTCCCACTTGCAATAACTCTCTTTTCCATCCCCTAACCCATTCTTTACCCATGGCGCACAGGGACTTCTCATCGCGGTACCCCTGAGCTAGTGGTAGTAGTGGTCATTGAAAGTAAAATAGTTCCTGGTTAGACAAAATTGTAGGAGATCCAGTACAAATGTGTTATGCAATGCCTGGTGGATAGGTAGCTCTTCACAGCTCTCAGGCCTAGATGATGTTTAATTGAGCTGAAAAGAGATGCCACATCTATGGAAGCAAAAATAATTGTCTCGTCAATACATATCCCATTGAGTCGCAGGAGCTGATCTACTGTATCTCGTATGTATGATGGGAGAGCATCCACAAATGATCTGATCAGTTTATCCACATAAATACCCACATTTTGTCCTAGTCCCCCTACCCCTGACACGATGGGGCGCCCCTTCAGCGGTGTCGCCCCTTTATGTATCTTGGGCAGGGAGTAAAAGGTAGGGAGAATCGGGTTTTTTGGCAAGAGGAAATCATATTCTGATTTATCGATCAGTTTTCGTTTCAGTCCAACTTCCAAGATGTTTTTTAACTCCATGAGGAAAAGTGGACCTGGGTCATTTAGTAAAATCGTATATGACTGTTTGTCATTAAGAATGTCTAGACACATTCTTTTATACACAGCGTGGTCCATTAGGACCACATTGCCCACTTTGTCTGAGGACTTTATGACCACATTTCTTTCCTTAACCAGTTGTTTGAGAGATAAAAAATCCTCTTTGCTTAAGTTATTGGGATAACAACATTTTGAAGGCAGATGCAAAGTGGATTTTTAAATTAAAAACGGTAACGCCAAATGGCCTGAATGAATATACTTCATTCAAGCCATTTCTTCAATGAATGAGTTAAGCAATAGTGGAGAGGTCACAAGGACTTTGAACTGTGAGCCTATTCATATTTCTAGGAGGGATCAAGTTTTGCTTCCTTTTTAAACAATTCTCCACAAATAGTCTTAATGCCAAGATAATGTAATCACCCGCCCACTCAATGTAATGGTATTGGTAGATTCATAGCATCGTCTGTAGGCCAGGACACACATATATGCAACAGCAACAATTAGCATATATGTTTAATATAAATGCTATTTATATATATGATCCCATAGATTAATCTGGTGGATTGTACATCAAGGGTTAATTTGGATCAGACAAACACAGGGTAAATCCTTTATAAAACAAATAGGGCTAAATCAGTCAGAATTAACCTCAAATTATGATAATTCTATTGAAGTCTGATTAAGTAGCCATTATGCACATTAACCCTACCTAAATATAGATCACTATAAGGAACTGTTTTGCATCGCTAAAGGAGTCCGATCGCCACCAGCGCTGTTAGTGTTCTGACATCACTGGCATAAACAGGAAGTGAGCAACAAGGCTTTCTGCCGGGGACGCGTTGCAAGATCCCCATATAAACAAGTCCGCCCCTTGATGTGCGTCACTCCCAGAAGGCGGAGCGGGTCGGGCTAGGACGGTTCAGTGCTGCCTGTTGGCCTTCCTCTGCCTCTCAGGGATTGGTGAACGCCACCTAAGTGTGCGGTGCTAGAAGTATAAAAGGAGACAGAATCTATTAGCAATCTGCCATTGCCATTTTGTATAAAGTAGCTCTACTACTGCACAGATCGCTCCCTGATGAGCCATTGTATTATGGCAAAATGTGTCGGATAGTGCTTGTAGGCAGCTGTGAGTAGAAGGGATGATTAGGTCAGGCCCGAGATTAATTAAGGTTATGTATTATTAGATCTCACAAGGCACATTCAGTTCACGCTATTATAAGAAATGATCATGTTGATTGTAAATGCTGCTCTGACCAGCAGACTCTAGACTAGACCCCAAAATACATTCAGACCCCCAAACTAGATCCTTAAATAAATTCAAAAACCAAACCCTTAAATTAATTCAGACCCAAGACCAGACTCTTAAAATAATGCAGACCCCATGCCAGATACCAAGATTAAACTTGGTTCTCAGATGAAACTTCTAAATTAATTTGAAGTGGATTTACACCTGCTGTCTAACGAGCGATATGCTGACCAGAAACAATTCAGCTATGTGAGGACAGAGATCTCAATAGCGACCACTCGTTCTCATATTGTGAAGGTGATCGCTGCATGTAAATGCTGTGGACTCCACCACTTAATGAGCACAAAGTGTCTGCTGCCCGGTGCATGTCACTGCAGCATTAGACTTCAGACTAAACCCCTAAATTAACTCAGAGCTAAGAGCCCTAAATTCAAACCCCAGAACAGATGAAGAAAAACGTATTTGGAACCCAGACTAGACTTGTTCCTGGACTCCTCTTCAGCACAGGACACTGCCGCACACACAGCCTTTATGCCAACAGTGTCAAGGTGCTATGTGTGCTGCTGTACATTTGGTCCTGCCACAGTGTGGTGGATCCTGGACTTGTAGAGTACAGCAGGAACAAGATTGTCATGTATTAGCATCCTTATCTATGAGATTAATCCAATAGTTAAAGGTCAATTAAAGGGGTTTTCTGGGATTTTAATATTGATGAGCTATCCTCAGGTTCGACACCCAGCACCCCTGTCAATCAGCTGTTTGAAGAGAAGGCATTCATTGTTTACCTGCTTGCCCTCGACATCGCAGCCGTGAGCAGGTGCAATTACAAGAAGCCATCCCATTCACTTCTATGGGATGGCTCCTTCCTATTAAAAGTGTATAGGAAGGCGGCCTTCTACCATATTAGATTTATTTATTGGAGACAAAGATCAAGGTATCCATCCATGCTTCTGGATCAGTGACATTTTAGCTGCTTTGTACTCTTTTCAGGAGGTTTCCATTATTCTAATTCAATTAATTCAATCAGGGCTATCAGCACTGTCAAATGCAAATCTGTGAAGTAGGGAGCCTTATTCACTAGGCCTAGGGGCATTGTCACCTATTGATTCCACACATTGTTGCACCCTTAGCAAATTTCGGATTCTTCACTGTCTAAATATTAGACTGAATTAGTATGCCCCACTGAGAATAGTTCATGTGAAGCCTTCTTATTGAGTAAGTTATTGCAAATCTGGGTGTTCCTCATGTGGCTGTTATGCCCCGGCTAGGGGGCAATATATGCTCATGGGTAAAGAATTGGTTAGGGGACGGAAAAGAGAGTTATTGCAAGTGGGAGAAACTCTAAAAAGGCTAGAGTCAGTGGTGGGGTACCACAAGAATCTGTGTTAAGCCCATTTAGCCCAGTTCTCCCTAATCTCTTTATCAGTTATCTTGTGGATGAGACGAGAGTGAAGTGTCAGTTTGTACAGATGACACAGAATTGTGTAGGATACTGAAAATCCAGCTTAATATTCAAATATTACAGGAGAACCTAGAGAAGCTGACAGTGTGGGAAAGAGCATGGCAGATGAATCTTAATATTGATAAATGTAGAGTAATGCACTTATGTCACACTAATCGTATAGCTGCCTATACATTACATAGAATGGGGATATCAGAACAGGGAAAGGGCATGGGTACTCCAGCTACAAGTAAGCTAAGCAGCGGTACTCAATGTCAAAAGCATAGACATTTGTAGGGTTTTTAAAAAGAGATCTAAAAACCCAGGGCAACCAGATTTTTAAACGTGATGGAGGTTCTTATAACGAGAAGATTAAAATTGGGCTTGTTCAGCTCGGAATAAAGACACTTTTGAAGTGTGAGGGGATTGTCGGATATAGTACCCGGTGTAGTAGCAGTGCCACCTTACTCTGCTCTTATATGAATATTTGCGAGAGGTAGTAATGGCCGATACCATGTCAGCATTTATATAGGGCCAGAAGCTTACCTAGTAGCAAACGGCATTAAGCGTTTCAGCATTCAGTACGTAATTAATGATGAAGGTGGACAGTTCTGTGAAAAATGTTGAACTTGATGGACTTGTGTTTTTTCTTTTAACCTATGTAAGGCTAGTTTCACACTTGCGGCTGTGTCTCTGACAGGCTGTTCTGACACACAACAGCCTACTGGAGTTCTCCGGATCTGACATTACTGGATACTGCCGCCTGACAAATACGCCAGAAATCAGCCGGGCAAAAACGACTGCAAGAATTCACTGCCGGAACAGCCAAATGCAGGTCTGAAACTAGCTTAAGATAATTTCTAGAATAACAAATGGGTTTTTTTTGTTTGTTTTTTGTCATTTAATCAATGTATATGGCAGCTCATGTACATTAGTTTTTCAATGAAAGCAGGGTAAACACATTGTGGTCCTGCATCTGCAATCATTTTGCATTGTACCATTCAACAGCAGTTTGTGATATCTGAAAAATGTATTGCGGCAGAAAAGTACACAAACTACAGTTCATGTAAGATTCACATGCAGTTTATTAAAGATATAAAGAAAAGACAAGACATGCGAGCCTGGAGCTGAAAGATCCAGTAAACAGTATTTATATACATCGAACACCCGGATCCCTGACTTACGTAACTCTCAGAAACAAAGAAAGCAGGAGCATACAAGACTGGCACCATCCATTACCTAGCTCAGAAGTTACAAGCAAACTCACCTAGGTATGTCACAGGGATACACATGAGTGCAATTACATTCATACAAAGGGAATATAAAGGACACGTCACCCTCTAAATGATGTGGTCATGATATTTTGTTTTGACAAATACAGTGGTGTTAACTTCCCAAATACCTGATAATATATTCAACAATTCGACTGATGGATATAACTTATCTAAGATAGTTAAAGGAAGTATGGAATGTCTACATTATAGTCAATTGTATCCCTTAGAACAAACAAGATATGAGCCAGGATGATACAACTGAACATACTAGTGGAGCTTCATGTATTTGAGCAAACTGACAAAAGTATAGTGCAGTTTGCAGTTGAAGGGTGGTGACTAGTGCCAGAGCATTGGAATATGCTAATATGTTTTCTTCACTGAGGATGTTGATGTTTGTGAAACCAACACTGAGCTTTTGTCTCCAGAATGGCGGTAATGGCTTCCTTGAGAGGCACCATATTGACCACTGCTGGTTCCTCCATATGATATTCCACCGCCAGAGCTGCCTCCTCCATATGACCCTCCACTGCCAGACATGCCTCCTCCATATGATAATCCACCGCCAGAGCTGCCTCCTCCATATGACCCTCCACTGCCAGACATGCCTCCTCCATATGATATTCCACCTCCCATGCCATATCCACTTCCTCCACCAACGCCAAATCCTCCTCCTACTCCACCAGAGTGGCTTGAAGAACCACCAGCAACGGCTAGATTTAGAAAGAATAAACTTTAGTTATGTTTCATAAATGACTTCAGCATAATTATTATAATACCTCAATCACAATGGTGAGCTATACTTACAGATGGTGACATTGCTGACAACTTCTCCAGACATTCTGAAAACAAAAGAATATGTGAAGGTTCATTTTCAGTACATTTTAAATGATTAGTAACGTTAGACTAGTTGAGATTCTATCAGGTTGGTAACAACCCTTAAGGCTCTTTTACATGGGTCAACTTCCAGCGATGGCCAGTAATCAACTGACAAAATAGGAAACACCTATTTGTTGTTGATGGCATCTTTGCATGGTTATAAAAATAATCATTTTTCAGTAACAGTAACTCTTTGAGAGGAGGGGTTTGAACAAACAATCACATGAACGATCGTTCATTCCAATCTGTTCCAATAATTGACAGATCAATTTCCTATATCATATGTCGGTGTGTGTTAAAGTCCACCTGCTTGTGTATAGGAAGCCTTATATGGATCCGGTGAATATGGCAAGTGTCACACTAGTACTGTTTCACACTTTAAACTTTTCCAGCAGGCTGTTCCGGTAGAGAACCGGCTTGCTGGAGTTGTTCGTAACCAGCCATATACTACCTATCCCCGCCAGAGCCTGTTGACTGTAATGGGACCCAGTGGGCATCTGGCCTGTTTCTGGCATCAGTGCCAGGATTTGGCTGGACAGTATTTGACCGGGTAAATCTCAGCAGTAATTCTGGAAACAGGCTCGATTGTCAACAGGTGCAGGCGGTGCTCCGATAGTTTCCGGCTAAGCCCGATGCAATGAATTATGACAGGCTGTTGCTCTACCAAAACAGCCTAGCGGAACAGTTTAGCACTATTGTGAAACAAGCCTATATCTGGGAAATATATTACCGATGGCAAGCTTAGCAGTATGTCCAGGCCTTTGTCCTTCAAATGGAAACCAAGGAACCAACATTAAACATATGTTAATATTTTAAAGACCCCTTATGTATTTCATAAAACTGACCTTTCCTCTTCTCCTTCCAGGATATTTCTGTAAGTGGCAATTTCAATATCAAGAGAAAGTTTCACACTCATGAGCTCCTGCAGGTCACGCAGTAGACGGGCCAGGTCTTCTTTGGCCTTCTGTAATGCAGCTTCAAGTTCAGCCAACTTCTGGTTGGCATCTTTCAGAGCACGCTCACCACGTTCCTCAGCCTTAGCAATGGCGGCTTTTATAGATTCAATCTAATAAAATAATTGCAATTATTTTCTTGATTCCCAAAGCAATCTCCATACTGTGTAAGGACAAATTCAGTCATTATCAATGCATCTATTCTAACCAGCTAGGCTTACATGCTTCTTCGTGCTCTCGATCTCAGACCTCATCCTCTGGATCATACGGTTGAGTTCTGAAATTTCAGTCTTTGTGCTCTGCAGGCTGTCACCTTGTTTTCCAGCAGCAGCTTGCAACTGCTTGTACTAAAAGAGTTAAAAAGAGAACATCTCAGCATCTTACTATGGACACAAGCATAGCACATGCTAAGTGTTGCATTTATAAATAATATATTAAGATCTTGCACCATGGTAGAGGGAGCAGTTTGGTTGCTGTGATATCCTTGAGCCTTCCGAAGGACCTGGGCCTGTCACAGCCATGTTCCATAAGAAAATAGTAACCCTCCCATAGAGTACAATGGTAATTCTCTGCATTTTAAGGGAGAATGATCAGATAATTGCATGTTAGAGTTCCCTAGGGGAACATAAAACGGTTGGCCACTTTCTGTCTGATATTAGCCAATGTGTTTGCAAGATGATAATATGTCACTTACTAATTTAGCCTTTGTAAAATTCTGCACCATTTTCTATATTTCATAAGCAACATCTCCATGTTAGGCAAATCCCTGTGCTGTCCACAGAGAGATCCTGTTCATGAAATGGCGGATGATGGAAGGTCATGTGACAAGTTATATCGCCTCCACTGTGATGTCTCTTCTGTTAAAATACACTGCACTTACACTGTTAGGCAAGAGACATCACATGTTTTTTTTTCCTGGTCACATGACCCTATTTCTGCAGCCATTTTATGGATATGACCTCTCTGTGGACTGCACAGAAGATTTGCCTTCTTAAGCAGATCTGTCTGGTTTCCCTGCTATTGGCACCCCCAGCCCCACCTGTCCTGCTCTCACCACGCCCCCACCTGTCCTGCTCTCACCACGCCCCCTCCTGTCCTGCTCTCACCATGCCCCCACCTGTCCTGCTCTCACCACTCCCCCTCCTGTCCTGCTCTCACCATGCCCCCACCTGTCCTGCTCTCACCACGCCCCCACCTGTCCTGCTCTCACCACTCCCCCTCCTGTCCTGCTCTCACCATGCCCCCACCTGTCCTGCTCTCACAACTCCCCCTCCTGTCCTGCCCTCACCACTCCCCCTCCTGTCCTGCTCTCACCACGCCCCCTCCTATCCTGCTCTCACCACGCCCCCTCCTGTCCTGCTCTCACCACGCCCCCTCCTGTCCTGCTCTCACCATGCCCCCTCCTGTCCTGCTCTCACCATGCCCCCTCCTGTCCTGCCCTCACCACTCCCCCTCCTGTCCTGCTCTCACCACGCCCCCTCCTATCCTGATCTCACCACGCCCCCTCCTGTCCTGCTCTCACCACGCCCCCTCCTGTCCTGCCCTCACCCCTCCCCCTCCTGTCCTGCTCTCACCACGCCCCCTCCTGTCCTGCTCTCACAGCTGCCTGTCTGTCCATCCCTGCAGGTGCCATGGAGGAGCTTCCTTGTCCATGCCTGAAGGAGTGTGTGCTTTCCTTCTGTGACTGGCACTCCTGGCTGTGCAGGGCTGGCAGGGGCTTAGCAGGGACACTTGTTAAAAGCTAAAATAAAGAAATGTTTGCAGGAGGAAGGAAGACTGAGGGGAAGCTGTGATGGCTGATCTGACTGCAGGCTCTGCCCCCTCTGTTTCCCCTGTACTGAGAGGATCCTGACAACATGTGAGGATGTAGCAGAGCCAGCGCAGTGCTGTGGACCACAAACTGTGAGCAACCACAGTGTCTGTCCTGTTTATGGCCCCTCTATCACAGACATGATATTACAGCCAGACCAATAGTTCAGGAGCTTTAACCCCTTGTGAGCCGTCAGTATAGCTGAGGTCAGTGATATCTAAAGCAGTCACTGGTGTCACCATCTATAAATGTGTGCCCTCTCCTTCCTGCACTCTGTATATGGTGATATGTTACCCCCCCACTACTGCATATAGAGATCCGTAACCCCCTGTACACTGTATACAGTGTCAAACATGCCGAGAGGCGGCCGGACAAAAATCGCAGTGTGCTGGGCATCAGTGAATGTGAATGGGGCCGTAGCGGACTTCCAGCAGCACTCTTGGGCTAGTTTTACCACAGATCTAGCAGGGGAACAGCCTGCCAGACCCTGCTAACACTAGTGTGAAAGTAGCCTTAGTCGTGTGATGATAGACAGGAGGCTCCTCTCCATGTGAGCAGATCGATTTCTACAAATGTATTCGTCAGAGATCTGTCCCCCCGCTCAACAGCGCCCTCTATGGCCGCCCATGCACCTAAACAGACATCTATGACAGCTCAGAGCTGCCATGGATTTCTGGCTTCATTTGTGTCAGAAAACGGGTGGAAATTAACATAAATTTGTTGGGGCTACAGCAAGTTTATAAGCAGGACCCCCACTCCCCCCAGTAACACATGCCTGATACATTAGCATCATATTCCTGCGTGCTGCTGGGACTGGAACGTTCTTTCTATTGCTATGTCTGTACAGCAGTTATTGATATTATCTGAGGGGCTCTTGTCTCTATGGAAACACAGGTGGGCGGGGATATCATGTGACCGCCCCTCTGAACATGCTTGCTGCAATGCATGCTGGGATATTTACTTTCACTTTGCCGCGGCTCCTCCCACACAGCCGGTCTGAGGAGCTCCTCCAGGGAGGCATGTCATGGTGAACAGGTTAGAAATATGATATATAGCCAGTACATGTCACAGGATATAAATACTTCATGGTTTGGGCTATTGTCTGGGGCACTTAGAATTTTTGATACTTAGGGTGGCCAACCCCTTTAATGTAACAAATTATACGTATTCCATAAAGTATTTCATAACACACTAAGTTTCGACTTGCATTGGCAATATATCTATTAGGAGTACAGGGTGGGGTCTAATTATGAGCGTTGATAGGGTTTTGATTAGCATGCATTAGCAGGTGGCCGACACTAACCTTATGGTCATATAATGCTTCTGCTTCAGCTCTGCTTCTCTGTGCAATCTGTTCATATTGATCCTTAATTGCCTCAATGATACTATTCACGTCGAAGTTTCGGTTATTATCCATGGACAGAATAACAGAGGTATCCTCACTTCCTCCTTGTGTTTGTGAGACCTCCTGTAAACCACACAAACATCACACATAAGCTAAGGTTCAAAGCTACAATAATGATGTTTCTATTAATTCAATTTAAGGCATATTAAATAATGCAGTTAAAATGACATAAAATGATGATATATTTTAGCCTGATTTAATCACAGGTATTGTTCTTTTATTAAACTCCATGCACAATGTTAAATGGTTAATAAACCGGAAGACTTACAGCATCATATAGAGTTCTCAAGAAGTGAAGTTCTTCTATCAGGTTATTTACTTTGCCTTCCAATTCCACATTGCTCATATATGCTTTATCGACATCCTGTAAAATAGAAATAGTCAGTGCATTCCTACAATTCATTTATTCTGAGGCTCCATAACTTCGCTTACTTAAAAATAATACACAAAGTAAGATGTTGAATTAGCCTTAGGCCACTTTCACACTTGCGGCAGTGTAATCCAGCGGGCAGTTCCGTCGTCGGAACTGGCCGCCGGATCCGCCAATCTGCCTCTGACAAATGCATTGCAAGGACGGATCCGTCTCTCCGCTTGTCATGCGGACCGACGGATCCGTCTTGTACATTTTTTCTAATTTTTACCGATCTGCGCATGCCGATACGACGGATCCGGCATTCCGGTATTCTGAATGCCGGATCCAGCGCTAATGTATTCTTATTGGAAAAAATGCCGGATCAGGCGTTCAGGCAAGTCTTCAGTTTTTTTCATCGGAGAGAAAACCGTAGCATGCTGCGGTTTTCTCTTTTGCCCCATCAGTCAAAACGACTGAACTGAAGACATCCTGATGCAAACTGAACGGATCACTCTCCATTCAGAATGCATGGGGATAAAACTGATCAGTTCTTTTCCGGTATAGAGCCCCTGTGACAGAACTCTATGCCGGAAAAGAAAAACGCAAGTGTGAAAGTACCCTTAGTTCACTTGAACACAACTCACCTTCTTAAGCACCACAAACTCATTTTCTGCCTGAGTGCGCTTATTTATTTCTTCTTCATATCTACGAAAAGTAGAAATACAATGTAAAATGGCTGATCCTTATTATAAATGATTTTTACTTGAGTTTGTGGAAAAGTTTAGTGTATAATATACAAAGACAAGATCTTAGTTTAGAAAATGTTCTCTTGCCAAGAAGTCAAAGACAGGTTAATTCATTCAGTAATCAGATCAATATTCTAAACTATAATGCCATCATACTTTTTCTTGAATTCTTCTACCATTTCTTGCATGCGCTTCAGTTCATTGTCTAGATTGGGTCTCTCGCTTGTTAATTTTTCAACAAGTTTCCTCAGATTGCTAATATAAGCTTCAAAAAGTGGCTCTAAGCTTTTTCTTTTGGTACCACCCTTTGATCCTTGTTCTTGCAAGAGTTTCCATTTTGTCTCTAGTACTTTGTTTTGCTGTTCCAAGAATCTAACCTATAAATGAAATGGAAGTCATGTTTATAACCTGAGACAAAATCTAAGAAACAGCTTTGTCCAAATTAATTTCAAAACACTGACTATAATAAATATACACATTTACTTTAAAAAGTTATACAATTTACAAATAGTTAATCGATTTAGTTTTTCTCCACAGGAGTCTTACCTTGTCAATGAAAGTTGCAAATTTGTTGTTGAGGACTTTAATCTGTTCTCTTTCTTGAGTTTTTACTTTTTGAATCTCTGGATCTATTTCCACATTCATTGGCTGCAAAAGGATTTGGTTGATTGTGACTTCCTGGATTCCACCAGGTGGGCAAACAGGAAAACCAGGGCCACCTCCATGGCCACCAAATCCTCCTACTCCCCCACCATATCCTGCTCCCCCACCGAATCCTCCTGCACCACCATATCCTGCTCCACCACCATATCCTGCTCCCCCACCGAATCCTCCTCCACCACCAAATCCTCCTGCACCACCAAATCCTCCTGCACCAAAACCATATCCTGCACCACTACCAAATCCTCCTGCACCACTACCAAACGCTCCTCCACTACTACCATGGCTTCCCCCAGCGTGATAGCTGGTAGCACTAATTGAAGTTTTCTTTTTTCCACCAAGATTATATAAACTTCTTGATCCAAAACCAGAAACTCGGGAGCTTCCTGTTCTTCCGCCACCTACTGAGCAGGTACTAAATCCCCTGCTTCCACCACCACTTTTGCCTTGCTTTTGCAAATAAGCCATAATGGATTCTGAAAAATGAAATTGAGTGTGGGCCCCTTTGCACTGAGAGACAACAGTGTCCCTTTTTATCTGTTTGAAAGTTGGGCTTGGTTGTATGGGTGTCAAGAGACCAGTTTAATGCAATAGTGGGTTTGGCAAAGCTGGCAACCACCCATCAATCTGCTTAACTGATCACACCTTTGAGAAATATTGCTTTGCTTGCACTGCTCAAACTCGGTAATCTATTTCCCTGTATCTAATCACTGCAATGTTCTCACGATCATTAGGGTACATTATAATTTTATGTTGGATTGTAACAGCCAGTTGAACTTAATACTTAAAAGGAGACACCTGTATATAGGACATACAAAATTTCTCTTGAGTATCCAGATTGTTTACGCAACAGTCGTCATTAATCTGTCTATTGTAATTAAAATATATCTGACGTGTATTTACTTGTAGTAATCTATGACAATCAAACCCATAAAGAGTGCAAGACAAACTCTATACAATATGATATATTAAATCATGTTCTGAATATTTAATAATACTGTATGTACTTTTTTGTGGATGATAAAAGTCCATTTTGAACTTTGAGCCCACTCTCTTCTGTGTACACCTTCATTCTACTAACTGAAGGGGTATCAGTCACAGATCCTCATCAAAGATATATCTGTAAAGAATAAATCAAGGAAACTGGACGTACTGTAGATTTCTTGAAAATGTTTCACTCGTTCTTCCAACGAGCTTTCTCAATTCTGAGTGATTGTACAAAAAATTCTGGGAATTTAATAATTTAATACACTTTAATACACTTTAATGTATCAGCTTTAAAGTGATTATCCTTAGCTAGTGATGAGCGAGCATGTTCAGCCGAATACCAGTTCAGCTTGAGCATCGCTATGCTCGGCATATGGCTTTACTTGTCCAAGTTCCGCATGTGCTCGAGCGCCATTCTCGAGTCTCCCTTCTGCACGTTTCACGGCTGCTAAGCTGCCAATAAACGTGCAGGTAAGTACTGCCATCACTGTAATGCCAGTAGTCATGTTGGCTGCTGGCATTACAGTGATTGGCTGGCCGACACGCGTCATCGGGTGCTATATAGCACCCGATGACACGTGCTCGGATCAGTCATAATCAGGGAGAGCAGAGGGTAGGAAGTGAAATGCAGTGTAGGGAGCGAAATTCACAGTTATTATTCTAAGAAAGCTTTTCAACGACCCAAAGGTCCTTTTAAGGACTACTGTGCGTGTGTTTGTCAGCAGCTAGATATTTTTCTTTAATACCTATTAGTGACATATTCTGTACATCATCCGCAGACTGTGTCTTTTTGTGTAAATTCAAATAATCACACGTATTGTCTATAGTGTGTGTTTAATACACATCAGTGACATATACAGTACTCCATCCGAAAACTGTTTCTTTAGCGCAAATTTAAATAATCTGAGCCTAATCTAGTGTCCATAGTGTGTGGCTTTCTGTGACATATACAGTACGCCATCCGAAAACTGTTTCTTTAGTGTAAATTTAAATAATCAGGGTCCAGTCCTCAACTATTGTCTCTGTAGTTTGTGCGTGTAATTCACATCCTTGACATATACATTACTCGTAAGCGTAAATTCCAATAATCTGGGCCTAATCTAGTGTCCATAGTGTGTAGTTTTCTGTGACATAAACAGTACGCCATCCAAAAACTGTTTCTTTAGGGCAAATTCCAATAACCTGGGCCTAATCTAGTGTCCATAGAGTGTTGTTTTCTATGACATACACAGTACGCCATCCGAAAACAGTTTCTTTAGCGTAAATTTAAATAATCAGGGGCCAGTCCTCATCTACTGTCGCTGTAGTCTCTGCGTGTAATACACATCCGTGATATATACAGTATTCCATCAGAAAACTGTTTCTTTAGTGTAAATTTAAATAATCTGGGCTAAATCTAGTGTTCATAGTGTATTGTTTTCTGTGACATATACAGTACGCCATCCGAAGACTGTTTCTTTAGGGCAAATTCCAATAATCTGGGCCTAATCTAGTGTCCATAGTGTGTGGCTTTCTGTGACATATACAGTACTCCATCCAAAAACTGTTTCTTTAGGGCAAATTTAACTAATCTGGGCCTAATATACCGTATTTTTCGCCCCATAAGACTGGGGGAGAAATGCCCCTGCGTCTTATGGGGCGAATGCTTGCCGTTTTACATCGCAAGCTGCGATGTACGGAGCGGGGGCCGGGGGAGGGACTGGGAGGAGGATCTGGGGGCTGGCAATAGCGGCGGGGCGGTGCAGTCAGTGTAGTATAGAACCGCCCCGGTATTTTTTCTTATTTTCCTCCCCAAAAACCTAGGTGCGTCTTATGGGCCGGTGCGTCTTATAGGGCGAAAAATACGGTAGTGTCCATATTCTGTGAGTTTCTGTATTAGGGTTGTCCCTTGCTGCAGCGCTGGCCAATCGCAGCGCACAGCTCATAGCCTGGGAGTAGGCTGCGGAGTAAAAACTCAAAAAATCCATAATAATAAATATGCATAAAACGAATAATTCATACTAAGGGGTGATAGGTGTGCCCAAATCCAGCTGGGTACAATCAATGGTGGTTATACCAGCGCAGTCAGGCACATTATCACCCAAAAATGTGCAAAAAACCTTTGAAAGGTATCATGTTTCAATTACAACCTATGTGAATCCATTACCTTATAGTCAATTCTTCAAAAAAAAAAAAAAAAAGAAAAAGAAAAATAGAAAGATTCCACAATAATCTAGCCCATATGTCATAGCAGATTCCCTGTCAAACAATCATGACTCCAACCTCACAAAAGAAAAAATACCCAAAGTGTGCGTATTTAGAGTCCCATATATCACTCCTTTCAAGTGCATATGTCATGATTTTTCTTTATGTTGATATTTTCTTTTTGATTTGCATCACCGAATTTCCGGCCCATGTAGAAACTGCTCCTCTACTCGCACACCTCCACTCCTCATACCATGACCACACGAAAACTAGATAGAATGAAAAGCAGTTAAAATCACTGAAAAATTCAGTAACAACGCTACTCTAAATAAAGGATTTGAAACTCAAAGCCTCATTTAATCCATGAGGAGTCACCGTATTGAGCAGAACCATCCACTTAGTCTCTTTTTGGAGGAGACAGCGTTTTATATTGCCCCCTCTAATCCCCAGACGTACCCGGTCTATCCCTTTAAAGAGAATGCCCCTAGGGTTGCAGCCATGCACCTCCCTAAAATGTTTTGCCACTGGTTTTAACTTTCTAAGCTTATCACACTCTGTAATCTCGGCAGCCGCCTTAATATCACGAATGTGTTCCAGGACTCTCGTCCTGAGTGCCCTCGTGGTCATACCTATATAGATCAGACCACAGGGGCACTCAGCACGATAGATCACGGCCTCCGTTTTACAGGAGATGTGATGCACAATTTTGTACTCCTTCTCCCTGTTGGTGTTAGTAAATTTGTCTGATCGAATCATGTATTTACATGCAGTACAATCACCACAGGGGAAGAAACCCCACTGTGGGCCCTTGTCTCCACATATTCCCTCCCTTTGTAGGGGCTACATAGTGGCTCCTGGTCACTATATCTCTCAAGTTTTTAGCTCTCTTCCAAGTAACCAGCGGCTTATCCGAAATGACCTTTTTCAGGTCTCTATCTGTACGAAGGACCTGCCAGTGTCTATGGAGGATATCCTGCATTTGTCTCCATTGGGCATTAAAGTTGGTAATAAACCTGGGAAAGCCAATATCTCTTTCTTTTTCTTTTTTGTGTGAGGATTGTTTAAGCAAACTATCCCGCAAGGAGTTTTTGGCCCTATCATAGCCCTTTTTGATTACTTTGTGGCTATAACCTCTCTCTCGGAGTCTCCTAGAAAGATCCCTTGCCTCCCGCTCGAAACTTAATTCACTGGAACAAATTCTCCTTGCTCGGCAAACTTGTCCAATGGGTATAGCGCGAGCGACCTGTGGATGATGCGAGGAGGAGGAGAACAGTAATGAATTTGTAGCCGTGGGCTTCCGATGTATATCAAAGCCCAGAAGGCCATCATTCTCCACAGTAATCGCAAGATCCAAAAAGTCGACACGTTTGCCACTATAAAGCCACGTCAACTTTATGTTCTGATCATTAGAGTTAAGATCACCCATAAACTTCTCCAGGTGTGACGTCGAGCCCTGCCAGATGAACAGCACATCATCAATATACCTCGACCACGAGACTACGGAGTCATGACCTTCCAGATTCAAGACAATCTCCCTCTCCCACAGCCCCAGGAAGAGATTTGCGTATGAGGGCGCACAAGTCGCCCCCATCGCCGTTCCCCGGAGCTGTAGGAAATAGCGATCCTTAAACGTGAAAGCATTGTGTTTCAATGCAAACTCCAACAGCGTCATGATTAAATCAACCAGGTCGCTGTCTAGCTTAGTTGTATTTAGAAAAAATTGTGACGCTCGCAGCCCGTGGCAGATGGAGGTGTACAGGGACTCGACGTCGCACGTGACCAGAACCATGTTTTTATCCAAATGTACACCACTGAGTCTATGTAAGACATCAGTGGTGTCACGTACGAAAGAGGGTAGGGTCTCTACACATTTTTGTAAATAAAAGTCCACAAAGCGGCAGACAGTCTCGCACAGGCTCCCAATCCCAGACACTATTGGTCTGCCTGGAGGTGTTTTGGGATCCTTATGTACTTTCGGCAATAAATAAAATGTGGGAACTACCGGAAAATCGGGGGTCAAACCCTCCCACATTTTCACGCTAATAATGCCCTTGTCATATGCATACCTCAAGATGCCATCCAGCTCATAGGGTTAGATTCCAATTTCTGATAACAGGATATATCCCCCAGTTGTCGAAAGGCCTCTTTCTCGTACAGCCGCACCGGCCAGTCCACAACATTGCCCCCCTTGTCCGCAGGTTTTATGATAATATTTTTCATATTTTTGAGTTCCTTTAGAGCCAGCCGTAACTCTCTATTGAGATTATCATACAATCTATTATCGCATAATTTTTCAAGATCTTGTTTAACTAATTTTACAAATATATCAACTGCAGGACATGAGGCTGTAGGGGGCCAATGTTGTGATCGGCGGTGCAGATGCACGGGAAACTTGGACACATCAGATTCCTGTTCGTCCAATAATGATTTAAAGTTTGTATTTCAATAGGGGAGAGATCAGAATGATCCCCACCCCTATTAAAATATTTTTCAATCCACTAAGTCCAGTCTCTGTAGCCAAGAGTCTGGCTAACCGAATCCTCACTCTGATCATCCTTCCTGCCACCATGGAGAGGCTTGCCAAACAAGTGATCCCACACTCGGATATTAAAAGAAGCTCTTTCCAGCGACACTATTACATTTGGCCCTCGCGCCCAGCACGCTTGAAGAGGGACCTTAAATATTGTGCCCTGATTCCCAACCTTTATAGCCTTCACAGTCTGAAGAAGATGACAGTGGTGAACGGCAATCATTCGTTTACGAGGTGGATGATAATGAGACAGAGTTGTCAATCACTGAGGATGTGTTTAAGTCAAGTCAGGAGGATAAGCAGAGTAAGAAAGTGTAAGAGGAGGTGGTTGACGATGAGGTCACGGACCCAACATGGGAAGGTGAAAAGCCGAGCGAGGATAGCAGTACAGAGGGGGAGGGATCCGCAGCACCGCAACAGGCTGGAAGAGGCAGTGGGGTTGCAAAAGGGAGAAGTCGGCCCACAACAAACAGTCCCGCAACCGTTACACCGAGAAACCCCATGCATAAATCTACCTTGCCAAGGGGTAGGTGTTCTGCAGTATGGCACTTTTTTTTAGGAAAGTGCGGATGACAAAAGAGTGGTAGCTTGAACACTAGCAACCTCACCACCACCAGCATGATCTGCCACATGGCATCCAAGCACCCTAATAAATGGGATGAACGCCTGGGTCAATAATCTGTGTCTGCAGGTTACACCACTGCCTCCTCTTCCCCTGTGTTACGCACTGCTGGCCAATCCCCTGTCGAAGGGACCTGCCTGGATGCCCCTAGCCCTGCATCTGGACCTTTGCATGAACCATCAGCCACAACATCCACTTCCCTGTCCCAGCGCAGCATCCAAATGTCCATAATACAGTCATTTGAATGCAAGCGCAAATACCCACCCACAGGCCATAGCACTAAATGCGCAACTTTCGAAATTACTGGCCCTTGAAATGTTGCCATTTAGGCTTGTGGACACTGAGGCCATCCGTAGCATGATGTCGGCAGCCATCCCTCGGTACACAGTCCCCAGCCGCCACTGTTTTTCATGATGTGCCGTGCCCGCCTTACACCAGCATGTGTCCCAGAACATCACCCATGCCCTGACCAACACACTTACTGGGAAGTTCCACTTAACCACAGACATATGGACAAGTGCTGGTAGCCAGGGACACTACATTTCCCTGACGGCACACTGGGTGAATGTTGTGGAGGCCAGGAGTGAGTCGTACCCTGGGATAGCACAGGTGCTACCCACGCCCAGGATTGCGGGCCCTACGTCCATCAGGGTCTCCACCAGCAACTATGTTACTGGCTCCAACCCCCACTTCTCCTCCTCCGCCGCTTCCTCCTCCACTTCCACCTCCAGCAGCAGTCAGCCGTCAGTCGCTAGCTGGAAGCAGTGTAGCACTGTTGTGGGTAGGCCTTGCTGAAGTTGATCTGTTTAGGGAACAAACAGCACACTGCCGCAGAGCTGTGGCAAGGTATAAAGGACCAGACTGAGCATGGTTGTGTCTGACAATGGCCGTAACTTGGTGGCGGCTTTGGAGCTCGGAAACCTGACAGACATCTCATGCCTAGCCCACGTCTTAAACCTTAAACTTAGTGGTTGAGTGGTTTATCAAAACCTATCCCAATTTGCCAGAGCTTCTAGTGAAGGTGCGCCACGTGTGTGCCCATTTCCACAAGTCGTCGACAGCTTCAGGTGGTCTGTCAACTCTGCAGCAACGCTTGCGGCTTCTAGCTCACCGACTGTTGTGCGATGTGAGCCCTCGCTAGAACTCTACGTTCCAAATGATGGCCAGGCTTTGTGAGCAGCAGAGGGCAGTTGTGGAATACCAGCTGAAACATGGTCGTCGCCTTTCGAGTCAACTGCCAGTATTCACAAGCAAGGAGTGGGCATTGATGTCAGACCTCTGTGAGGTTTTAAAAAACTTTGATGAATTCACACAGATGGTTAGTGGCGATAGCGCTATTATAAGCCTAACCATCCCACCGCTGTGTCTACTCAAACGATCGCTGCTTACAATTAAGGACGACGCTCTGAATGTGGCAGACGAGGAAATGGGGCAGGACATTACATACAGTGATAGCCAGACCACCCACAGTTTGTCTTCTCAGCGCAAATTGGACCATGAAGAGGAGGAGGAGCTGAGGAGTTGGAGACAGTTGCCTCTACTACGAGGGTAGTACCTATGAAACTTTAATTCCATCGGTTCAGCGTGGATGGGCAGAAGAGGAGGAGGATGATGAGGAGATGGAGATTCATCCTGATCTCGACATCTTGCCTGTTGGTACTCTGGCACACATGGCTGACTTCATGTTAGGCTGCCTTTGCAGCGAACCTCGCGTTATAAGCATTTTAGATAACACGGATTACTAGGTGTTCACCCTTCTCGACCCTCGCTACAAAAATAACTTCTCATCTTCCATTCCTGTGGTGGAGAGGAGAGGTAAAACGGTGCAATGCCAGAAGGTACTTGTTGACAGATTCCTCCAAAATTTTCCATCTGACAACACGGCCGGCATAGTCCGTACTTCCTTAGGCAACTGACGAAGGGAGACAAGGGGAACAAACAGCAGTTCCAACAAAGGCAGGGCAACACTCTCCAAGGCGTGGAACACTTTCATGACACCCCACCAGCAACCTCACCCTGAAGCGCGACCTAGTAGTACAAATAGGGAAAAGTTTTGGAAGATGGTGAAGGAATACATAGCAGACCGTATCAGCATCCTAAATGATCCTTCAGTGCCTTACAACTACTGGGTGTCCAAGCTGGACACTTGGCACGAACTTGCGCTCTACACCTTGAAGGTGCTAGCCTGCCCTGCCACCAGCACTTTGTCTGAGTCTGTATTCAGTGCTGCTGGTGGCATTATAACAGATAAGCGTATCCACTTGTCCACTGGCAATGCTAATAGGTTGACTCAGATAAAAATGAACAAGGCCCGGATCGCCCCTGACTGATCAACTCCAACATAGGAAAGCTGAGCTGATGATGAACATAAAGGCAATTTCAATCTATCATTTATAATGTACTCAATCTACTGTAGTGTATTCCCATGCACCTTTTCCGCCACAAAAAAAGAGCATATGGTTGAATCTTGCTTTCTCCTCCTCATCCAGATTGTATATATTACCTTCACGTTTTTTAATATGGTCACCTCAACTACAGGCCCTCAACTCAAACTTTTTTATAGGGTTAGCTCAACTGCAGGCCCTCAACTCAAATTTTTTTTATAGGGTCAGCATACACTTGCATATAATGTTTTAGAGCAACAGCTGTACAGCATGCACTCGCATATTATGTTTTAGAGCGTTAGCTCACCTAAAGGCACTCGCAAATGATGTTTTAGAGCTTTAGCTGAACAACATGCACTTGAAAATAATGTTATAGAGCGTCAGCTATACAGCATGCACTTGCATATAATGTTTCAGAGCGTCATTTGAACAGCATGCACTTGCATATAATGTTTTATATTGTCAGCTCACCTGCAGGCACTTGCATATAATGTTTTAGAGCGTCAGTTCACCAGCAGACCCTTCCCTCTAATGTTTTAGAGGGTCAGCTCAGCAGCAGGCCCTTGCATATAATGTTTTACATGGTCAGCTCAACTTCAAGCCCTCGCATATAATGTTTTACATGGTCAGCTCAACTTCAAGCCCTCGCATATAATGTTTTACATGGTCAGCTCAACTGCAGGCCCTCATATATAATGTTTTATAGGGTCAGTTCAACTGCAGGCCCTCACATATATTTTTTTACAGAGTCAGCTCACCTGAAGGCCCTCACATATAATGTTTTACAGGTCAGCTCAACTGCAGGCCCTAGCATATAATGTTTGACAGGGTCAGCTCTACTGCAGGCCCTCGCATATAATGTTTTACAGGGTCAGCTCACCTGCAGGCCCTCATTCTTCATAGGCAATAGCTTGGATGCAAGCTGCAGTTATTGATCCTCGTCACTGGAAGTAGGGTTCCTACCCCGTTGGCTGTAGAAAATAAACTCTAGTGACATAAGCAGGTATTCTTGCTTAGTGAATTTGTTAGTTATGCAGCTTAGGCGTGACATTTTGGCCTTCAAGGCCTTTTGCAAACTGGTGCTGCTCTGTAGGAAAGTAAGAAGAAGTTTTGAGAAGGCGACGGCTGAATGTGTAATGTGTGCAGACGCATCCTGCTCCTCGTGCCTAGGCGCATATCTAATAAAATTCACTAAGCAAGAATACCTGCTTATGCCACTGGAGTTTATTTTCTACACCTACAATCTTTTACAGGGTCAGCTCACCTTCTGATTACGACAGTGAAGTTTTGCCTGTTAGTACTCTGGCACACATGGCTGACTTCATGTTAGGCTGCCTTTCCCACGACCCCCACGTTATACGCATTTTAGACATCACGGATTACTGGTTGATCACCCTTCTTGACCCCTGCTACAAAGAGAACTTCTCATCTCTCATTCCTCTGATGGAGAGGACAAGCAAAACGGTGCTATACCAGAAGGTCCTTGTTGAAAAATTGCTCCAAAGTTGATAGGGCAGACATCCAAATGGATCGTCGCTGCCACGGCAGCAGGCCCTCACCTACAAGTCCAGTCTCGGTAGCCAAGAGTCTGGTCAACACAATCCTTACCATGATGGCACACTGGGTGAACACTGTGGAGGCTGGGAGCAAGTTGGCTGCTGGCACCAGACTTGCCCTCCAATAAATCCTTGTTAACGGAAAGTATACTCATTCCAATAACAGGGCCGCTTAGGAGTGCTGTATTGTTATTTATCGTAACTACCTCCTCGAGTCGGGAGTGGGTAATTGCCTGCTGCCTTCCTTGGATTCTTGTGCTTTAATAACTTGACCCACCCTCTCTGGGTGGTTCACAATTAGGAAAAAAAAATAGGGGCAAGGCAACAACAGCCAATCAGATTTAAGCCATTGACCTCCCTTGGATGTGGTATCCCTTTCTCAAGTTTCTCAAGCTCCCTTACCGGCATTGAATCCTGATTCCCTGTTACCCGTGATCACCATGGTAGGCGCAGAAAAGAACATCGAAAGTTGCTAGGTGTAGCTGGCCAGCTAAGGCCTGTCCTAGGTTGCTAGTATAGCTTATATGTGTATACAGCTGGACCTGCCAATAGCCTTAATACAGTTCCTATGTTTATGTATTAGACACAAAAGCAGAGTTATTTACTGTGACATCATGTAACTGTTATATTTTGTGTTCACAAAAGCAGAACAAGATAATATGCCTTTAAGATTAATTTTGTAATGTAAAGTAAGCTCAGTAACACAGTAGAAACAACTGAAAGCATAGTGTTAATCTGTTGTTGCTGGGCAGAAGTCTAGACCAATCACAGCCAGCTTCTCACACAGCAAGAGTTTATATTGTGCTCAGTACTGGAGACCATATCTCCAGAAGGATATTGATACTTTGGAGAGAGTTCAGAGAAGAGCTACTAAACTGGTACATGGATTGCAGGATAAAACTTACCAGGAAAGATTAAAGGACCTTAACATGTATAGCTTGGAAGAAAGACGAGACAGAGGGGATATGATAGAAACTTTTAAATACATAAAGGGAATCAACAAGGTAAAAGAGGAGAGAATATTTAAAAGAAGAAAAACTGCTACAAGAGGACATAGTTTTAAATTAGCGGGGCAAAGGTTTAAAAGTAATATCAGGAAGTATTACTTTACTGATAGAGTAGTGGATGCACGGAATAGCCTTCCTGCATAAGTGGTAGCTGCAAATACCGTAAAGGAGTTTAAGCATGCATGGGATAGGCATAAGGCCATCCTTCATATAAGATAGTACTATGGATAGCCCCTGGCCCTAAGTATATTGGGCAGACTAGATGGGCCAAATGGTTCTTATCTGCCAACACATTCTATGTTTCTATGTTTCACCAATCACAGCCAGCCTCACACACAGCGTGTGTGGGGAATTCCCCTAGCTGGAATCATTACTCACCAGAGAGAGGAGTTTTATGGGAACAAGAGGCCAAAGTAGGTATTTAAAACAGTTATATAATGTTCATATTGTTAGTATTGTGATTAGAACTGTATACTAAATCAGTTATATGTGTGTTTGCTTACAGTTCCACCAAATTGCAAGCATACAATTGCAAATTGCATCCAATTTCAAACTATAAAGTTCACAATACAAATTCAAATTCCATATTGCAATCCAAATTGCAATCAACTATACCAGATCATACTCAACTAATCTGCAAATAGTTACTGCTAACTGCATACTGCAAATTGTCACCAAATTCAGCAAGTAGAACTATTAGTAGAGTTGAGCGGACACCAGGATGTTCGAATTCGACGGGTTCGGTCGAACTTTACAAAAAAGTTCGAGTTTGGCACCCGAACTTGACCACGAACCCCATTGAAGTCAATGGGGACCCGAAATTTTGAGCACTAAAATGGCTCTAAAATGTCATGGAAAGGGCTAGAGAGCTGCAAATGTCATCAAAATGTGGTTAAGAGCATGGCAAATGCTCTGCAAACAAATGTGGATAGGTAAATGCGCATGGTAAACTGTGATGCCCCATCCCACTGTGCTCATTCAATGCGCACGCGCTGATATCGCATTCATCGGTGCATGCGCGGGATTACGGACGGGAGGAGGGAGGTTAGAGCAGAGACTAAGGGCGGGCAGACGCGGCAGAGGGGGAGTGGCTTCGTATGAAACTGACCCAGGGGCCTGGGCACCGACCGTTGTAACGCCCCCCCTGGGCACCTTCACAGTCTCATTTGCATGTGGATTAAAAGTGTTTTTCTTCAGAACGACGATAGCTAGGAACAAACCGTGGACATAACACTGTTATTAGAATAATAGGGTGAATCTGCGTAAAAGACTTCCTTTAAATAACATAAAATGCGAAAAAATAATAATCTTGATCTAGGAGGACGAGGTTCATCTGGAGTAGGAGGTTAAGAAGGCAGTGGAAGTGGTGGTGTAGGTGGAAGCGGCGGTGGAGGAGGAGGTAGCCTACACTGCTATCACGATCGGCGTGAATATCACATACGTGACACAGAGGGAGGGAAAGAGGAAGGCCCTGCCCAAGTGAGAGGGAAGGTGGTGACCCCTGACTCACCTTGCGGCTGGCACCTGGCTGCCCTGACGTCCCTAGACGGGTTCCTCACCCGTACGCCGATCACGTGCCTAAAACCCTGGCTTTCCCTAAGATGAGCCCTAGATAGTGAACAGGGCGGTGGGAACACTAGTCCGCACCACTAGCTCTAAAGGAAAACACCAAGGGGAGGACAGACAATACAGACTCAACATATAATCCCAGGTGGGCGACAACAGGAGACAACAAAAAGCCCAACAGGGATCCGGAGGGTAGCACTCTGGAACAACAACCAGGATTCACAGCTCCAGTGGGTCAGTATAGAAGTCCAGGCAGGAAGCTCTATAACTGGTAACTAGAGAAGTGTGAGAGGAGAATATAAGGAGGTTGGGAGTGGCAGACAAGAAACAGCTGAGGAGGAGAAGCTACGGATCCCTGAGTGAGACAAAAAGGATTGCAAGGCAAACACAGAAAACAATCACTAAGAAACAACGTGATCTTTAGACATAGAGCACGCAGCCACCCGCTGCGACTTCCTGACCCCGGGTATAACGGAGTCAGACGTGGCTCTTGACACCCTCGTGACAACTGCTTTTTGGTTTTACATTTATTTATTTTTAAATTAGGATACACCCCAAAACATTGGGAAATATAACCTGTGATAACCCCCTCGAGTCATGCTAAACACACGTTCAGACAATACACTGGCTGCCAGGGCAGAACAGCACCTCCAAGGCGTAAAGGGCAAGCTCAGGCCATGTGCCTAATTTGGAGACCTAGAAGTAGCAGGGGGCAGATCCATCAGTCAGTTCGTGTAGGCGTTCGCACACATACTGCGCCACCATGTCGCACGTCCCCGTGATGTTCACGATCCAATTAGATATCTGCTCTATCAACTTTCGATGTTCTTTTCTGCGCTTACCATGTTGATAACAGTTAGCGGCGAATCGGGGTTCCACGCTGGAGAGGGAGTGTGAGAAAGGGATAGCACTTCCTATGGCGATCAATAGATGAAATTTAATTGTGATCGAGCGGAAATGTGGGAGAAGCTATTAAAACAGAAGAATTGAAGGAAAGGAGGGGGCGCGCGGCAATTACCCATCCCGACTCGGGGAGGTAGTGATGATAAATAACAATACAGGACTCTTAAGATGCCCTGTTATTGGAATGATTAATAAAAAATTATAGGGAATGTCACTGGGGTATTTAGGATTTGGAAACATTAGACAGGAGAGGCCCTGCTGCCGCTTTGTTGACTCTAGATAACTTCTGCCTGATCGCACGTCCCCGTGACGTTCACGATCCAATTGGATATCTTCTCTATCAACTTTCAATGTTATTTTCTGAGCCTACCATGTTGATCACGGTTATCAGCGAATGGCTGCAATGTGATCGAGCTGAAATGTGGGACAAGTTATTAAAGCGGAATGATCGAATGAAAGGGCCAATTAAAGACTAATTTTGCAAATTTCATTCCCTGGCACCTATGCAGAGCAGGGGTTTTTCATTGCCAGAAATGGGTCAATGTCACCCACCATTGGAACAGATGATTTTTTAAAATTTTGGTCCCTGTCACCTATGCAGAGCAGGGGTTTATTCACAGCAAAAATGGTAAAATGTCACCCAAGAATGTAACAGAATAATTTGTGAAATGTATTAACCTGTCTACTAGGTAGAGCAGGGGTATATCACAGCCAAAGATTGGTGAATTTCACCCAAATATGTAGCAGACAAATTAATGAAATTTGTTTAGCTGTCTACTAGGTATAGCAGTGGTATATCACAGCCATAAATTGTTGCATTCCACACGAAAATGTAACAGACAAATTAGTGAAATGTTTTTACCTGTCTACTAGGTGCAGCCGGGGTATATCACACCCAAAAATTGGTGAATTTCACCCAAATATGTAACAGACAAATTACTGACATTTTTTTACCTGTCTACTAGGTACAGTCGGGGTATATCACACCCAAAAATTGGTGAATTTCACCCGAATATGTAACAGATAAATTAGCAAAATTTTACCTGTCTATTAGGTAGAGCAGTGGTATATCACAGCCAAAAATTGGTGAATTTCACCCGAGAATGTAACATACAAATTAGTGAAAGGTTACCTGTCTACTAGGTAGAGCAGGGGTTTATCACACCCCAAAATTTGTGAATTTCACTCGAATATGTAACAGACAAATTAATGATTTTTTTTTTTTTTTACCTGTCTGCTAGGTATAGCAGTGGTATATCACAGCCAAAAATGTGTGAATTTCACCCGAAAATGTAACAGACAAATTAGTGAAATGTTTTTACCTGTCTACTAGGTACAGCCGGGGTATATCACACCCAAAAATTGGTGAATTTCACCCGAATATGTAACAGATGAATTAGCGAAATTTTACCTGTCTATTAGGTAGAGCAGGGGTATATCACACCCAAAAATTTGTGAATTTCAACAGAAAATGTAACAGACAAATGAGTGAAATGTTTTTACTTGTCTACTAGGTACAGCTGGGGTATATCACTCCCAAAAAGTGGTGACTTTCACCGGAATATGTAAAAGACAAATTAGTGAAATGTTACTTGTCTACTAGGTGAAGCAGGGGTATATCACACCCAAAAATTGGTGAATTTCACCAGAAATTGTAACAGACAAATTAGTGAAATGTTTTTACCTGTCTACTAGGTATAGCCGGGGTATATCACACCCAAAAATGGGTGAATTTCACCCAAATATGTAACAGACAAATTTGTGATTTTTTTTACCTGTCTACTAGGTATAGCCGGGGTATATCACACCCAAAAATTGGTGAATTTCACCCAAAAATGTAACAGACAAAGTAGTGAAATGACATAAAATAAAATACATACATATAAAAAAATAAAAAAAACTTGATTTATGAGGTGGAGGTCCATATGGAGTAGGAGGTTGAGGAGGCGGTGGACGTAGCGGTGTAGGTGGAAGCGCCGGTGGAAAAGGACGAGGTAGCCAACACAGTTTTTTGGTTAAAAATTATTTGTTTTTGTTTGTTTAAATTAGGGTACACTCCAAAAGGGTGTGAAATATTCAAAATACAACAATGAGCAATTGCGATGCAGTATAACAATGGCTGGTTAAGGCCGGTATACATGTCTATTCTGCACAAGGTACAGACAAGTACTGTGGGATCCATGCCTGGTTCATTTTAATGGACAAGAGCTTGTCCACATTGGCTGTGGACAGGCGGCTGCGCTTTTCTGTGATAACTCCCCCTGCCATGCTAAACACACGTTCAGACAATATACTGGCTGCAGGGCAGGCCAGCACCTCTAAGGCGTAAAGGGCAAGCTCAGGCCATGTGCCCAATTTGGAGACCCAGAGGCTGAAGGGGGCAGACCCATCATTCAGCATGTGTAGGCGTGTGCACACATACTGCTCCACCATGTTGGTGAAATGCTGCCTCCTGCTAAGACCTTCCATATCAGCTGGTGGTGCTGGTTGTTGTGGCATGCTGACAAAGCATTTCCACATTTCGGCCATGCTAACCCTGCCTTCTGAGGTGCTAGTGGTGCCTCAGCTGCATTGTCGACCTCTTCATCCTCTGCCTTTGCCTTGTGCTTCCACTGTGCCCCCGCTGTCAGGTGGGAATGCCACCGGCAGCGCGTCTACCAGCATGCAAATGTACTCGCGCATCTTATGATCACACTCCAGTGACGGAATTAAGGACGGTACGTTGTCCTTGTAACGGGGATCCAGTAGCGTGGCCACCCAGTAATCAGCACAAGTTAGAATGTGGGCAACTCGGCGGTCGTTGCGGAGACACTGCAGCATGTAATCGCTCATGTGTGCCAGGCTGCCCAGAGGCAACGAAAAGCTGTCCTCTGTGGGAGGTTTATCGTATGTGTCCTCTGTATCCCCGTAGCCACGCACCAGTGATTGCCATGAGCTGGTTTGGGTGCCACCCTGCTGTGAACACAGTTCCTCCTCCTCCATCTCCTCCTCCTCATCCTCCACCTCATCATCCTCCAGAACTGTGCCCTGGCTGGACAATTGTGTACCTGACGTTTGTGGGTGCAGGAACCCACCCTCGGAGCTACTTGTGAATGACTGGCCGGAAACCCTATGAAATGATCCCTCTTCCTCCTCCTCCTCCTGTGCCACATCCTCTTCCATCTTCGCCAGCAGCGTTTTTTTCAAGGAGTCATAGAAGTGGGATAGTAACGCTGAGAATTGCGTTATCTGCACTGGCCATGTTGGTGGAGTACTCGAAACAGCGCAACAAGGAATCTCAGGTCTCGCATGGAGGCCCAGTCATTGGTGGTGAAGTGCTGCTGTTCCACAGAGCGACTGACCCGTGCGTGCTGCAGCTGAAACTCCACTATGGCCTGCTGCTGCTCGCACAGTCTGGCCAGAATGCGCGAGGTGGAGTTCCACCTTGTGAGCATGTCGCATATGAGGTGGTGAGTGGAAAGGCCGAAGTTATGCTGCAGCGCTGACAGGTGAGCAGCAACAGGGTGAGAACGCCGAAAGCTTGCACAAACAGCCCGCATTTTATGCAGCAGCTCTGACATATCGGGGTAATTTTTAAGGAGCCTCTGTACCACCAAATTGAGCACATGAACCAGGCAAGGGATGTGCGTCAAACCGGCTAGTCCCAGAGCTCAGGGATCTCAACTCTCCCGGAGGTTCAGGGAGTCTCCCGCTATTAGATAGCGGCTCCCTGACACCCCATGTGAAACAATATCTCCCGGAAAGGTTTATCTCAGTCAGATAGCAGAGCAGAGAGATAAGAGAAGTGACAGGACAGAGTTTAGATTACAGGTTTAATTAACCCTTTAGGGTCAAATTGGCTTCTCAAGGAGATATATATGTTAAAGGCATCCCTTCTGTCTCATTCAGTAGCTATATAACTATTGAAAGAGATGCATTTTTTTTTAAATACATTTACACATTTAACCCTCCATTTTAATTATATTATTTACCCCAGTGTTAAATTCACACCCCCTGGATGCTTTAATCATATATATAAATATGATAATTTGGGGCAGGGTAATGAGCCCGGTCCTCCACACCATAGAGAAAAGTGTGCAGATACTTCATATGTTTGGAAAATGTAATAAAAAGTTAGTGAAAAAAAAATAGAAAAAAACCTCCCTGAAATGAGAAGTGCACCTCCCTGAAATGAGTTTTTGCAGGTTGGGATGTCTGAGAGCTGCTTCGAGATTTTGCCTGTTATTACACACCACCAGGCAGGGCTTGAGGCTCACTGGCACCAAACACTCATCGGTCTGTTCTTCAAGGCTCGTCCACAGCTCCTGCGCAGTGTGGGGCTTCTCCCCCACACAGATAAGTTTTAAAACTGCCTGCTGTCGTTTACTCCTAGCTGTGCTGAAGTTGGTGGTGAAGGTGTTACGCTGACCGGATGAGGAGACGGTAGAGGATGAGGAAGCGGAGTAGGAGGAGGAAGCAACAGGAGGCAAACTGAAGCGCCCTGCAATCCTTGGTGGTGGAAGGACATGCGCCAAACTGCTATCCGCCTCAGACCCAGCCGCCACTGCATTTACCCAGTGTGCTGTTATGGAGATATGACGTCCCTGACCGCGCTTAGTGGTCCACGTATCCGTAGTTAGGTGGACCTTACCACAGATGGCGTTGCGCAGAGCACACCTGATTTTGTCTCCTACTTGGTTTTACAGGGAAGGGATTGCACGCCTGGAAAAGTTGTGGCGATTGGGCACGACGTACTGTGGGACAGACACCGCCATAAGACTTTTAAAACTCTCCGTCTTCACCAGACGGAATGACAGTATTTCAAAGGACAGTAATTTTGAAATGCTGGCATTCATGGCCAGGGATCGCGGGTGGGTAGAGGGGTACTTTCTCTTCCGCTACAGTGTTTGGGAGATGGAGAGCTGAACGCTTCCGTGGGACATTGCGGAGATGCTTGGTGACCCAGGTGGTGATGTTGCTGGCAAGATCCCCTGTTTGCGAGGTGGCAGGTGCCACTGTCACTCCAGAGGTGGATGAAGAGGCCGAGACTGCAGCAGAAGAGGAAGCAAGAGTAGCCAGAGACCTTTCTTGGTTTTTGAGGTGTGTACTCCACTGCAGCTCGTGCTTTGCACTTAGATGCCTGGTCATGCAGGTTGTACTCAGGTTGAGAACGTTTATGCCTCGCTTCAGGCTCTGATTGCACAGCGTGCAAACCACCCGTGTCTTGTCGTCAGCACATTGTCTGAAGAACTGCCAAGCCAGGGAATTCCTTTGAGCTGGTGTTGGTGTACTCGGTCCCTTTCTGCGGTGGGCAGTAGCAGGCGTACTGTCTAGGGGACGGATGCTCCGCTTTTGCACCCTGCTCCCTCTTCTGCTGTGCTGGTGGCTCTGTGCGACCACCACCTCTTCCTCCAAACTACACAGGTCACTCGCATGACCTTGATTACATGTGGGGTCAAGGACCTCATCGTCCTCCACATCATCTTCCACCTAGTCTTCACCCCTGCCCTCCTTTTTGGTCTGCACACTGCAGAAAGCCACAGCTTCGTCATCATCCGAGACGTGCTGTGGTGGTCCTCCAATGTACTCCCCTTGAAACATAAGTGGTTGGGCATCGGTGCACTCAATATCTTCCACTTCTGGGGCAGGGCTAGGTAAATGGCCCTGGGAAACCCTGCTAACAGAATCATCAAAAAGCAGAAGAGACTGCTGCATGACTTGGGGCTCAGACTGCTTGGCTGATTTGCAAGGGGGTGAGGTGAAAAACTGATGGACATCGGCTGTAGGTATCAACTCTCAATGGAACTTCCTCAGTAAAGGAACTGGAGGCACTGTCAGCAACCTAATTTTCTATCGCCTGTACTTGTTCTAGCCTCACCATTCATAGAGTCGCATTAGGCCCGACCAAATACAGCTGAAGGTTTTGTCGCCTACTCGCACCCGAGGAAGGGTTTTCACTTGTGCGTGTAGCTGGCACAGATCGACCACGTTCTCTCCCTGCAACAGGAGCTCCACCAGCAGCAACACGACCGGGGGGCCACGTACCTTATTTGACGCTCTCCTTATATTTCTCCAATTTAGCATCTTGCCAAAAATTTGTGTTTTTTTTAATAGAATAGAACAACAGTATCTAAAGGGTGTATCTCACAATTACAGATGCAGACAATGCCGCAAATTAAGTATTTTGCCCAAAAAGGGTGTTTTTTAAATAACAGAATATGATAGCAGTATATGACGCTTTCACACGTACAAATGCAGCAATGGCTGTAAAATTGAGTATTTTGCCCAAAAGGGTGTTTTTTAAAACCCTGAAAATTCTAGCTGTATTTCTTGCCTTAATTGCACACTGACTAATGCGGGCCCAGATGGAGGGTATTGCCAAAAATTGGTGTTTTTCAAAACCCAGAAAATTCTTGAAGTATTTCAAGCTTGTTTTAACAATCACAGATGCAGCAAAGGCTGCAATATTAAGTACTTTGCCCAAAAAAGGGTGTTTTTTTTAAATAACAAAATATGACAGCAGTATATAACGTTTTAATTTCACAATGACAGATGCAGACAAGGCCGCAAATTAAGTATTTTGCCCAAAAAAAGTGTTTTTTTAATAACAGTATATGACAGTAGTACATAACACTTGAATTTTACACTGACAGATGCAGCAAGGACAGTAAAATTTAGTATTTTGCCCAAAAAGGGTGTTTTTTAAAACCCAGAAAATTATTGCTGTATTTCTAGCTTAAATTGCACACTGACTAATGCGGCAGAGGCCCAAGATGGAGGGTATTGCCAAAAATGGGTGTTTTTTTTAAGCCCAGAAAATTATAGAAGTATTTCAAGATTGTTTTTAACAATCACAGATGCAGCAAAGGCTGCAATATTAAGTACTTTCCCCAAAAAGGGTGTTTTTTCATTACTTGACAGACATTTTTTTCATCTGCTTGGGCCATCATACATTTAACATAATTATTCAGTTAATTTTATTTATCGGGGTGAGTCTCAATTCTATATACAGTCATGTGAAAAAATTAGGACACCCTTTGAAAGCATGTGGTTTTTTGTAACATTTTTAATAAAAGGTTATTTCATCTCCGTTTCAACAATACAGAGAGATTAAAGTAATCCAACTAAACAAAGAAAACTGAAGAAAAGTCTTTTCAAGATCTTCTGTAAATGTCATTCTACAAAAATGCCTATTCTAACTGAGGAAAAAGATAGGACACCCACACATGTATTCCCTCTTAAATTGGCTCAGATCTCACACAGGTATATCACACCAGGTGCACATAATTAGTAGATCGTTACTCTGCATGTTGAATGAGGCTTGCCCTATTTAAACCTCAGACATTTAGTTTGGTGTGCTCCTGACTGTTGAAGTGAGAGTGAGCACCATGGTGAGAGCAAAAGAGCTGTCAGAGGACTTCAGAAAAAAGATTGTAGCAGCCTATGAGTCTGGGAAGGGATTTAAAAAGATCTCAAAAGATTTTGAAATCAGCCATTCCACTGTCCGGAAGATAGTCTACAAGTGGAGGGCTTTCAAAACAACTGCCAACATGCCCAGGACTGGTCGCCCCAGCAAGTTCACCCCAAGAGCAGACCGCAAGATGCTAAAAGAGGTCTCCAAAAACCCTAAAGTGTCATCTCGAGAACTACAGCAGGCTCTGGCTACTGTTGATGTAGAAGTACATGCCTCTACAATCAGAAAGAGACTGTACAAGTTTAACTTGCATGGGAGGTGTGCAAGGAGGAAACCTTTGCTTTCCAAGAGAAACATCGAGGCCAGACTGACATTTGCCAGAGATAAAGTTGACAAAGACCAGGACTTCTGGAATAATGTTCTTTGGACAGATGAGTCCAAAATTGAATTATTTGGACACAACAGCAGAGGACATGTTTGGCGTAAACCAAACACAGCATTCCAAGAAAAGAACCTCATACCAACTGTGAAGCATGGAGGTGGAAGTGTCATGGTTTGGGGCTGCTTTGCTGCAGCAGGACCTGGTCAGCTCACCATCATAGAATCCACGATGAATTCTACTGTGTATCAGAAGGTGCTTGAAGAACATGTGAGACCATCAGTTAGAAAATTAAAGCTGAAGCGGAACTGGACCATGCAACATGACAATGACCCAAAACATACTAGTAAATCAACCAAAGATTGGCTGAAAAAGAAGAAATGGAGAGTCCTGGAATGGCCAAGTCAAAGTCCAGATTTGAATCCCATTGAGATGCTGTGGGGTGACTTGAAAAGGGCTGTACGTGCAAGAAACCCCTCAAACATCTCACAGCTGAAAAAGTTCTGCATTGAGGAGTGGGGTAAAATTTCCTCAGACCGATGTCGAAGACTGGTAGATGGCTACAAGAACCGTCTCACTGCAGTTATTTCAGCCAAAGGAGGTAACACTCGCTATTAGGGGCAAGGGTGTCCTATCTTTTTCCTCAGTTAGAATAGGCATTTTTGTAGGATGACATTTACAGAAGATCTTGAAAAGACTTTTCTTCAGTTTTCTTTGTTTAGTCGGATTACTTTAATCTCTCTGTATTGTTGAAACGGAGATGAAATAACCTTTTATTAAAAATGTTACAAAAAACCACATGCTTTCAAAGGGTGTCCTAATTTTTTCACATGACTGTATTTGTTACCTGCCAGGGTTGAGAGTGCTTTATAAAATACCACTTGTTATACATTTTTTTCTTTTTTACTTTATTAATTTTATTACTTTACAAATTTTATTAAAAACACTTTTTTAACTGTTTTTTCTTTACTTTATTTATGATGTTCACTTTTGGGGATCTGATCCACTCTGAAATGCATTACAATACATCTGTATACACGGACTGTGGGTCCCCTGCAGTGATTGCGCACATCGCTCCGGTGCCCACGCGATCACTATGATGTACTATTACGTCAAATTGCGGGAACGCAGTGGTTCCCGTGACATAGTAGTACGTCATAGGTCGGAAAGGGGTTAAAGATCTGTTGAAAGACTCAGGGAAAGCTAGAATCAGCATTATTTGTCTGTTTTCTTTGGTTATGTTCATATGTCTACTTCATTACCTGACTGTCATCATCATCATCTGTCTATTTAATTACTTGGCTGACATTTATTTCATCCGCTTGTGCCATCAACCATTTAACATAATTATTCAGTTCATTTCACTTATCGGTGAGTCTCAATTTTAAATATTTGTTACCTGCCAGGGTTGAGAGTGCTTTATAATATACCACTTGTTATACAGTTCAGCCCGACTGGAAGCTGTTTGGTATATATGTGAATTTGTCTCAAAATTGCATTACAAAAGAGTAAATCCACAGTGGAAATCCACAGCATAAAGTCAAATATAAAATATTAAAAATCTGCAGGTTCCTCTAAGATTTTTGCAGATTTAACTTTGCTGCTACAGTAAAAACACCCCTAATTCCACAGTCTATATGCCACATGTACCCTAAAAAATTAATTATGTACATGCTAATTGTGACAAATTGGCAACTAATTCATATTGTGCATCAAGTAAAATATTTACAGCATATTTGTTAGAAAAAAAATATTAAGCACATAGGGGGTCATTTATTAATCTGAAATACGTCTTAATTATGCGACTTTTTCCCGCTCACACAAGGTCTAAAAGAAATCGACATCAGTTCAGATATGTCCAAACCGGTACTTAAAGTGGTTTTCCGGGTTCAGAGCTTATTTTCACCCAGGCAGCCTCCCTGAGGCTAGCATCTCATGCTCCGAAGTGCTCCATTGCTCTGCGCTACATCGCGCAGGGCAAAAGCTCTTTTGTTTATCATAACACACTGCCGGGAGGAAGCTTCCACCCGGTAGTGTGTTCGGTGACGTCACCAGCTCTGATGGGCCGGCTTTAGCGCTGCCCTAGTCGTTTTATTGGCTAGGGCAGCACTAACGCCCGCCCATCAGTGCCGGTGACGTCACCGGGCTTCCTGGCAGCCCCATGAAGAGCCCCAATACGTCACCGGAACTCCTAAAAATGCCTTTGCCCTGAACGATATAGCGCAGGGCAAAGGAGAGCATCGGAGCATGAACTGCTCCGAGACTCAAGTCAGGGGGGCTGCCTGAGTGAAAATAGGGATATGTCCGTGTTCAACTCTGAACCCGGACAACCCAAGGAAACCTATCAAGGACCTTATGCTGTTTTACCACCCACTTTTCAAAAGTGGCAACAGCAGCATAAAATCATATTAAGAAAAGTCTCAAATTTTTGTGCAAAAATAGGGTGTGGTGCACCAACATCTGCAGCTTTTTTTTTCCAGCCAGAATTCTGGTGCGAAGAGAATGATATATTTCCCCCACAGAGTATAAAATATTAGCATACAAATGTGACGGACTGAACCGTCACTGGGGCTGCTGGAGAAGCCTGAGGGCCAGACTCCTTCCTACGGGCTATGGACCCAGAACTATGGAGACCCCCTCAGACCTTTTGGGGTTACAAGAAACTATGAATCCTGATTTATGTGTGGAGTTTATATGCCACATATTTCCAATTGACCACTAAAGGTGCAGGGTGTGAATCCAGCAACACAAAAAGGGTTAACTCTGCACTGAGACTCCCACTGATTGTGTTAGTGATGGGATTAAGATAGCTGACTCTAGGAGTAGCTGACTCTAGTGTAGATGAGTAGATCACCCTATAATACACTCAGGAGATAATCCCGTCACATGTGTCTCCTCTCTCCCTATTCATTCAGGGAGGGGGGCAGATGTCTGTTTGCATGTTGCTCTTGCTTGATTGATTTATGTTGTTAGACTTCTTGAACTGTATATATACTGAGTTGGTCTTCAATAACGAGTTCCTGTTTTACCTTCAACAGAGAGCCTTGTCTCATGTGTGTGTGGATTGTTATACTCTGCACACTCCCCTGGCTATAATCCCTAGCTCTTTTAAGAGCTGTTCCTGTTCCTTCCTCCTGCATTGCTCTCTGAAGGAAGACGGCGAGCCCCCAACCATGCTGCGGCGGTCTGTGGTGGTTATGGTGTCAAGTGGTGTGCTTGTAGCCCTCGGGAAGCACTAGGAGCATCCATCAACGGAGGTACCCAGTTGGGGTGCCAGGAGATCCGTTACAGAGGTGGCAGCAGTGGGATAGCATTAGCATCCTAGTGCGAGGAGAATCAGCTCGGAGACACCGGTAATGTGTGAAGTATATTGAGGGCTGCTGGCTGCAGCAGAGAAGGTGATCGCACACATGCCTGGACAGAAATAAACAAGCTGGCGACTTGAAGACAAATAGAGCCAGCGTAAAAAATCAGAGTCCGGGCAGCGGGAAACTATAAATCTTTCAATAGCGGAGGCAGATTGCTAGCATCACTTAAAAGTTAATTATTCCCAGAAAGCCCCTTTAAGGCTAGTACTACATGGCGGCAAGTGTCACATGATATGAAGATCATAATGGTGGAATGACCCTTTAAAAACACTTTACAATTACATATGTTCCTTTATACCTATATTCAATATCCATGCTATATAAATGTCACAATTTATTTGATTCAGGGATTAGATACACAACACGATTGTGCATTCTGCTGAAAGTACATAGGGCAGTATAATTTATCCAAATACAGAAAATAATAATTTGAATGTCATATTAAAAATTAAATACCGTATACGTGTTACAAGAGGATTACATATCAAGATATTGTCAACTCCAATAGGCAATACCCAACAATAAAAAAAAACACATCTGCTGTAATAGCATTGTAACCTCCACTACACATTAAAATGTCCAACTAACATCACATCTAAGGCCCCAATACTCAGTCAAGCGTTAAGGAGGTAGTATGCCGCCTAAATATATCCTATTCTACAAATGGCAGGCAATGTATATAACAAAATAACCAATTCTCACCTGTTAAATCCCCAATTGGCTGTAGTAACGATGTACCCATCTACATATGTGACCACTGCAGTCAATCTCTGGCTTCAGTGAATGTATACTGCTGAAATCAGTGATTGGCTGCAGTATAAATGTGTGTAGACAGGCACATAATCACTGCAGCCAACTAAACAAAGACTAGCAGGAAGCACAAGAGTGGCAGCAGTTCTTTTTTTGGACTTCAAAAATACCAAACAGCAAAAAAACTCATAAAAGTAGAATTACCTTGTAAGACATGTCCTATGAAAACAATGTAGATTTATGAAACTGTTTAAAGTGTCCCTGTACTCCCTGGGAAATATTTTGCTATGTCGTAGCAACATATCAAAAGTTTTGATTTGTGGGGATCTGAGCGCTGAGAAATGAAAGCGAAACACTCACATACACGCTCTCGCTCCGCGCTGCAGGAGTTAGGGTCAATAGAATGTCTATGGGTCCATCTACATTCCATCTCCTGCAGTCAAAAAATAGAGAGTGTGTTGTGAGTGCTTCCCTCTCCTCATTCCAGTGCAGCACTCAGACTCCCACCTATCAAAACTTTTGATATCTCATGGCTGTTTCCCATCTGTCCTGTTGACTTCCATGGCAGGCCCCTATTTTACATAATGTCTGTGTCACGTGCGCACAGCCCCAGCAAGTGAGGTGGATGAGACTGCAATGGGTTGATCTATCTCTACTCACTAGGTTTTCCACTTTCCTCTCTAAATTGAGAAAAAATCACACCCCAACGCCGTTCACGTATTATTCCTAAATACAAGCTGCCATCATCCATTGTTATGGCCGAGGAGATGCTGAGTTAGCACACTGCACTTTCAGTCATCACTCTTCAAAAAGCTGTGCGTTATTAGAACTACAAGAACTGAACTTTAAAGTTTTAAAGCTGTAAAAAGTGCAGAACTTAATAAAAAAGGACAAAATAAAAATGACATGCAAACAGAAAAACAGTTATAAAAAATAGAGGAGACCTAACAAAAGTTTCACTGTGTCTTTGAGAAAAATAGGAAGTATTGGGTCAACACTGACATATCTGGCATAAGGGGTTGTCCGGGCTTTTACTATTGATAAGCTATCCTCGGGTGATTTCTGCTACCACCACCTCCCTACCTTCCTGGATGTGTGCAGTTGCCCGGCTGCTTGTAATTGCTAATCAGCTTGCTGCTTTAAGGGTGCTGACACACTTTCAGGCTTTTTTATGTAGTTTTTGAAAGCCAAAATCAGCTGTTGATCATAACAGGAAAGACAGTATTACGGACATATACCTTCTCAACTTTTTTCAATCCACTCTTGGTTTTGGCTTCAAAAACTGCATTAAAAAACTTGCACTGTGGTGCTGTCCTCATTTCCTTGCCAGAGCAATTAGATTCCTAATTTGTTAAGTTCCTGCTAATGCATTTGTTTTCTGTTGTCTGCCACATATCAACTTGTTACCAGAATCTGTCTCCCATCTGCCTGTCCTGACTTGAGCCTGCTTATCGTGACCATCTGCTGCCACCTTGGACCTCCTACCTTTATCACATATTCATTACTGATCTTTTCCTGTTTCTTCTGTGCCCTGCAACAGTGTTTTTGACCCCCCTTGGTCAGCCGTCAAACACACTCAGACTACACTAGGAGGTAGCAGTCTGGTGGCATCCTGGAGCGAAGTTTCGATTTCTGTATAGGGCCTAAAGGGTAAATAGTCCAAAGTCAAACTTTGGTTCCACACCCATCGCTGTAACAGTAGATGAGGGAGGTTCACTTTAGATAAAACAACGTTCTTTCTCTTCTTTGTGGGCGAGAGAAACCCGGTCTGGGTATCACATCTCACACTTTGTACTGGCTAAAAAGCAAACTCCCACAGCTTTGGATCCTGCAATACAAACCCCTTGAGTAGTTGCAAAAGGAACCTACTCTCATGTGTAACATTAACCTTATGAATGTCACATATGTATATCCATCTTTCTTTCCATTACAGTTTGTAACTACAACAGTGAGGTTTGTGAGGACCCAAGACTCTATTTGCTGAGGCAGGAAATGATGCCATTTGATTGACAGATATAGGCAAGATGACACCAATGAGGTGATACACAGGACAACCACTGCAGTCATGTTGCATGCCATTCTCTGTCTATCAGATAAGCTATATGTTATTTTGGATTATAGATTCAATGAGGCATGTCTACACAGTGAGAAGGAATGGTTACACAGATATTGGTTGCCCAGCAGTAAACTGAGAGAATGTGAGAAGGGGAAGCTTTAGATACAAAGACTTAAAGTGGTTCTCTCACTTCAGCAAATGGCATTTGTCATGTAGAGAAAGTTAATACAAGGCACTTACTAATGTACTGTGATTGTCTATATTGCCTCCTTTGCTGGCTTGATTATTTTTTCCATCACATTATACACTGCTCGTTTCCATGATTACGACCACCCTGCAATCCATCAGTGGTAGTCGTGCTTGCACATTATAAGAAAAAAGCACCGGCCTCTCTGCTGGCTGGGACCATAGGAGCGCACATAGGCTAGCACTTTTTCCAAGAGTGCGCAGGCATGACCACCGTTGCTGGATTGCAGGGTGGTCATACCATGGAAACAAGCAGTGTATAATGTGATGGAAAAATGTATCCAGCCAGCAAAGGAAGCAATATGGATAATATCAATACATTAGTAAGTGGCTTGTATTCACTTCTTCTATATAATAAATGCTATTTACTGAAGTGAGACAACACCTTTAAGGTGCATTTTGACCTGCCAAACAAGCAGGTAATTATTGGGCAGGGACCGTTTCTTCCCGATAACTGCCTGTTTGTCTTGCATTGATCACCTCCACCATATGGGGACAAGCAATCTTTACTGCCATGGCTCTTTGTCATGCAGATTCATTGTTTCTGGACAGCATTTCACCCAATGATTAAGGGTTTTGCTTATTCATCAGGTGATCACCAGCACATTTACATGAGCAGATGATCAGGAATGGACATCACTATAAGCACAATTGTGCTGTGTAAATCTGCCATTAGGAGAATTTTTAAATCATAGTAACCTTGAGTTCTGATGGGATACTTTGTTTTTTGGTACTGTTAAGGCCTCATGCACATGGCCATTGTTTTGGTCCATATCCGAGCCGCCGTTTTGGCGGCTCAGATGCAGACCCATTCACTTCAATGGGGCTGCAAAAGATGCAGACAGCACTCCGTGTGCTGTCCGCATCCGTTGCTCCGTTCCGTGGCCCTGCTAAAAAAGTATAACATGTCCTATTCTTGTCCGCGCTTTGCGGACAAGAATAGGCATTTATATTGAAGGCTGTCCGTGCCGTTCCCAAATTGTGGGACGCGCATGGACACCATCCATGTTTTGCGGATCCGCGATTTGCGGACCGCAAAACACACCACGGTCGTCTGCATGCGGCCTAACTAGAATTGTTTGGTACATAACATATCTTTATGTATTTACCAAACCACAAGCTTTAAATGAGATAATAAACTCAACGTTATAGTGTAAGACGTATAATTTTCTCTCTACTTAATTACACAAGGCCATCCTTTTGTTAGCTTGTAAATTTCAACATTTACACCAATAAAGTTTGCTTAATGTGTTAATCACTGTGTTGCCTCTTTCTGTTTGTGTTATTTAATAACTAATACAGTATTTTAATTAAAATAACTTAAAATGTGTTTGAAGATTTTTCAGCAGATTTGCTGCAGGTTGCATTTTTTTCTTCTTTGTTTTGCTCCATGCTTACCTGCTTTCTGTGCTTCCTGAAAGAGAATGGCAAAAAAATATATCAACTGTCAAAGGAAACAAGAAACAGGTAGTTTACATTTCAACATTTTAAAATTCTTGGCATCTGTGGATGATAATTAGTGCAAGACTAAAGGTGCATTTAGACGGCCCAAAAATCTGACAGATTATTGGGAACAACCATTCTTGCGAACAGTCGTTCCCAACAATACGCCCGTGTAAATGTGTCGCTGATCAGGTGATCCTGTTTTTTATACAGTCACCACCGATCATAGTTTCTGAGCAGCAGATCTGTATGAGGACGAGTGATCACAATAGTGATTCTTCGTCCTCATACAGTTAAGGAGATCGCTGCATGTAAATGCAGTGGTCTCCTTCACTGAACGAGCGATTGGCTGCAGAATCGTCCAGTCTAAATCCACCTTTAGTAAGTCTTGGTTTTATCGAGGCCCCCAGGAGTACAATAAAACTGTTATTAACAACCCTACCGGCGAAAGATAATGAGAAGACTCTGCTTGTCCTTTTCTGATCTATAGAACAATGCTGAAATATGAGCTACAGAAAATAGGAAACATCTACCTTTTATGCATGTTCTAGTGTCCATTGAGAGAACTGAAGTATTTCAGGATTTTTGGTATATTGATAGTCACACACAAAAGTAACATGTTTTAAAAATATATATTTGCATGAGTTGTGGCTACTTACCTCTGAAATCATTTTAATTCAGATGGAAAAGAAGTCCTGCATGGAGGACTTTAATGGCTTCTATCACACAGTCAATATTTGGTTAGTTTTTTGCATCAGTAGTTTATCAGTATGAAAGTCACAGAATGGTTAGGGTTCGGATGGCAAATGGTTTATTGTGAACATTCCCCTGGAACCCTCCTCCGGAACCGCTCCACCCCCTCGTCCTCCGGGGGCAACCAGGGGTTGGCGGCGATGTCGGTGACCCGCCCAACCCATCTTTAAACATGGACCAAGAAGTCTAAAGCACACGCGAGTTGGAGGGCTCGCGACGAAACCCTGTTGGCCGCACCCTCGTTGAGGTGAAGCATGAGCGCGTGCTATAGGACCCGAAAGATGGTGAATTATGCCTGGGCATGGCAAAGCCAGAGGAAACTCTAGTGGAGGTCCGCAGCGGTCATGGAGGTCCACAAAGGTCCTGATGTGAAAATCGGTCATCCAACCTTGGTAGAGGGGCGAAAGACTAATCGAACTATATAGTAGCTGGTTCTGTGCAAAGTTTCCCTCAGGATAGCTGGTGCTCATTCGCCTCCCTCAAAGCAGTTTTATCCGGTAAAGGAAATGATTAGAGGTTTTGAGGAACAGAATGATCTCAACCTATTCTCAAACTTTAAATGGGTAAGAAGCCCTACTCGCTGGCTTGGAGCCAGGCGTCGAATGCGAGCGCCCAGTGGGCCATTTTTGGTAAGCAGAACTGGCGCTGCGGGATGAACCGTACGCCGGGTTAAGGCGCCCGATGCCCTGACTCTCATCAGACTCCAGAAAAGGTGTTGGTTGATATAGACAGCAGGACGGTGACCATGGAAGTCTGAATCCGCTAAGGAGTGTGTAAGAACTCACCTACCAACTCAAGTAACCCTGAAAATGGATCGCTCTGGAGCATAATGCCCATACTAGGCCATCGCCAGCCACCGACGCCCACTTGATGGGGACTAAGCCGCGGCGAGTAGGAGGGCTGCCGCGGTGCATGCGGAAGTAGCAAATATTCAAATGAGAAGTTTTAAGGTCGAAGTGGAGAAGGATTCCACATGAACAGTAGTTGAACATGGGTCAGTTGGTCCTAAGAGATAGGCGAGCCTCGTTCGGAAGGGACAGGCAATGGCCTCTGTTGCCCTCGGCCGATCAAAAAGGAGTCGGGTTCAGATCCCTGAACCTGGAGCAGGGGAGAGGGGTTCCCATTCTTCCTCTTCCTGGTCGCTGACCTCTTGAAATGCGGCTGCGGGGTGGTCCCCCCTTCCCTCGACCGCTGCAGCCTCACAGAGGGGTGCCCCGGGGTGGACGGCGCCTCGCCTCGGTAAGCGCCTAGCAGCTGACTTAGAACTAGTGCGGACCAGGGGAATCCAACTGTTTAATTAAAACAAAGCATGACTAAGGACCGAGGCAGGTGAAAAGGCATGAGGAGTCAACAAAATGACCCCGTCACAGAGTAGGGAGGTGGGGGGCAATAGCTGTGGCAGTAACAGCACAAGATAGTGGCAGTAGGAGAAGATGGCAGCAGAGGCAGCAGGTGTGTGACATCAGGCGAGTGGCAGCATCAGAATAGTGGCTGAAGCACAGGGCCAGAATTAACAGGCAATTTTTCACAATGTTTTGGTGTAGTGCCGACCAAGATCTAGTCTGATGCATCAGACACTGGCGTGTGGAAACCCTGGCTGATTCACACCTTTACAAAGTTTAGTATCTCAACATTTTGTGTTGAAAGGCAAGTTCTCCTTGTGGTAACTATGACCCCCTTCCTGCACTAAACACCCGATCTGATACCACCCTACTGGCCAGGCAGGAAAGCTTGTCCAGGGCAAACTTGGCCAGTTGAGGCCACAAATCAATTTTGGCTGTCCAGTAGCTAGGGGATCTTGGATCTGAGGTGGCAGGGTGCAGTCCAAGTATGCCACCACTTGCTAATTCAGGTTCTGCTCCATGTCCTGAGAGATGTAGGTGCCACATCTCCTGTCCGCTGGCCAGACAGATTTTTCAGGATCTGTTCCAGGAAGTGAAGGAGTGGAATAGCATCATTTATCCCGTAGTCCTGGTGACTGACAAATAATGTGGACAGGAGGTGCCTACATCTCATGGCCGTGAAGCAGAACCTGAACCAACAGATGGTGGTATACTTGGACTGTAGCCTGCCACCCCAGATCAAAAATCCATCAAAGAGCATGAGCAAACAGCAGGTGTCGTGCATGAGCTGCCACTGGCTAATGTCAAAGTTAAAAAGAGGAGTACTCCTGTCCATCTGCATCAACAAGAAATTGTTCACAGCCTTCCTCTGCTCATATAATCGGTCCAACATGTGGAGGGGTGAGTTCCAATGGGTGGAAACATCACCTATGAGGCAATGTGGGGGAACGCTATTCTTCTTTTGCAGCTCAAGGAGAGCATATTTTGCAGTGTAGGAGTGGCTGAAGTGCATACACAGTTTCTTGGCCACTTTCAAGATGTCTTACCGTTGGGTGGAAGACTATAGGAACCGTTTTGCAACCAGATTAAAGATGTGCGTCCACACCTGGTACGACGCCCTCCTGCATTCCACCGTCCCTAGTAAAAAATTGCTATCCTTTCTATACACCAAGTTTCTTGAGAGAGGAGCTAATGACAAAACGTCCTTTATTCCAAAGTGGGAAAAAGATATGTCCACCACCTTTGACCCCAAGGATACTGCTAGTATTCTCCGAAACTCCCATGGCGCTTCAAGATGTATTAGGATACGGGAGAATGCGTACAAGTGGGTCACGCAGTGGTACCGGTCTCCTACTATACTGCATAAGATGGACCCTGCCATATCACCAAGCTGCTGGAGATGTCTTGACTCCCTCGGCACAAATTACCACGTATGGTGGTCCTGCCCCTTGATAACCCCTTATTGGGAATCTATATCTAGAGATATCAGTGTTATTTGCTCTGTTGACACTTCTCTGTCTTCCTCTCTAATACTCCTAAACTTACCCAGTCAGAGACACCTGATAAATAAATTCTCACTGGCGTTGCACCTCTTGGCGGCTGCCAAGCTCTTAGTGCCTCACTATTGGCTCTCTTCTCGCATCCCCTCAAGGAGGAATGGTTAGATAAAGTGCACAAACTTAGCCGATTAGAGGAAATTTCTAGTTGGGAGTATCTGTCCCATGAGACCTATCTCAAAACTTGGACCCCGTTGTTCTCCTGGTGTGAAGCTACGAGGAGCAGGTCCCCAGCGCCTGGTACACCTTAGTAGCATACCCCCTACGGCACCTAATTACACCTGACTCTATAAGGGTCCCTGCCCCCAAAACCCATTTCAGACTCCTACTCCAGTAACTTGTTTGCACACTCTCAGCAGTCTATTGTCTCACCTTATAGCAATATGTGATTATACCAATTTCACTCATCATGCCTTGTGATCCTCTGTTATACATGTTTATGTATGTTCTACTTTGTATAAATTGTCATTAATGTACTTTTATGATATGCTAATAATAAAGAAAGTTTTGAAAGAAAAGATTAAAGATGTGCACCATGCAGGGCACATGGGTCAGCCCTCCTTAACACAGTGCCAACACAATGTTCTTCTCCTCTCTGATCGATTGTTGGCAAAATGAGTGACAAGGAGGAGGAGGAGAATCAGGACCAGTAGATGATGAGAAGGAAACACAGCTACCTTCTGCTGAGGTGGTGGAGCCTTAAATGCTAGAAAAGGGTTATGGGTCGCTAGGAGATGCCTCAGGCTGTACCACAACATTAGCCCCACGATTTTCCCAGGCCACGTTATGGTAATGCCTCATGTGTTGGCACAGGGCTGTGGTGTCAACATTGGCAACCTGGCCTCTTTTTACTTTCCATCCACAGATTCTACACATGGCCACGCGGATGTCCTCTGGCTACTTGATGAAAAATTCCCACACCGGCAAGTATGGCATTTTACCCTCATTACTGCGTGCTGACTGACTGCCAATGCCTCTATGAACCAGTGCACCGCTAGTTGTTTCCAGACAGGTAGGCTCCTGAGTAGCAGATAGTCTACCCCGGGCATGTTTGGCTCCAGATCTCACACTGCTGCCACCTTGTTGACTCACGGCCATGCTTGCACCCTTCTGGCTTAGCCACTGTCTCACGCACAAGCTGCCACCCTCATTCCCTGATGATCATGAAGCCCCCTCTTTACCCGGCAACCACATGACAACAGCTACATCATCATCCACAGCTGTTTGCACGTCACTGATGTCACCCTCACCAGTCAGATGGCCATGTGCCTGACCACTTGCACCACCTGCTCCGATGCAACTCTCAGGAGGAAACAGTGGATCTCTCCTCCAAATCTTGGCTGAGCAGTAGCTGCTGACTGTCCTCAGTAAGCTCTTCCTTGTTGAAAAGCGGAGAAAAAGAAAGAGGCAGGTGGGGGCACAGAGTTTATTCCTGGGCCTTGCGATCTAAGCATGGTAGGTGAGGATGCCACCAACTCCTTGCTTGGGGTGTCTGATGTCAGTTAGGATGATATTGATGACCGAGTCAATCATTCAAGGATAGCTGGGTTGCTAGTCAAAACACGGCTGTTGGAGGACACTGGCAGTTCTGGCCTAATGCTGCGACTGCTGCTACCACCCTCCTTCTTCTGCTTCAATTTCTGCCCTGACACCCGTCTATCGGACATATTGTACAGTAAGTACAGTAAGCTTTTTCACTCCAATTACAGAATCATGGCCTAATCAAATTACTTATGTATAAAACAATGTGAACAACCTAACAGCAGTAAGATTAGACCGCTATTTCACCCCAATTACAGAAACAAGGCCTAGTGGAATTACTTATGTATAAAACAATGTGAACACACCAAAATCAGTAGCAATAGAAAGCTATTTCAACCCAATAACAGAATCAAGGCCTAATGATGGAATTACTTGAAGACAATGTACACCTTTGGATGCAATTTTTGTTTATGATTGCATTTTACTTGTTTTTAGCTAAAAATAATATTTTCCATTGGCCTTTATTAAAAATATCGTATCATTCTGGGTTAACTGTTTTTCTAACTGTCTGACTGGTACTTTCACTTTCACTTTGTGCTGGTCATCTAATAACCCTTATCTCTAAACTAATAAGATGTCATAAACACTTATGTAAGTCACAATCTTATCAGTAAGATAAGGATTGAGCTTTAATGAGTGCTTATGAAGGTCAGAGAGCAGAGATAAGGAGTTCTGATCCCCAGATGAAGGAAAAGACAGAAAATCCACAGGTAACTAGTAGAGCATCTCAGCTATGAACACAAAAAAGGATTCCATACTTTTAATAAAGACCAATTGAAAAAAAACTTTTTAGCTCAAAATAAGTACAATGCAATATTATTTTTTTTTTAAATGTCCCCAAAGGGTGTACATAACCTTTAACAACAGATGTGAAAAATATTATGTGATTTCACCCCAATTATACAATTAAGGCCTACTGTAATTCCTAATCTATAACACAAGGTGTGAAACCAAATACAGGTGTATGTGAAAAATAAAGAGCCTTTTTTCCCTAATTACAGAATCAAGGTCTTATGGTGGAATGACTTATCTATAACAAAAGGTGTAAAACCAAATACATGAAAAAATAGAGCGCTATTTCACCCCAATTACAGAATCAAGGCATAAGGGCATTCCTCATCTATAACGCAAGGTGTAAAAGCAAATACGTGAAAAAATAGAACGTTATTTCACCCCAATTAAAGAATCAAGAATTACATATGTATAAAATAATGTGGACACCCCAATAGCCGTAATATTAGACAGCTTTTTAACCCCAATTAGAGAATCAAGGCATTATAGTATTACATATGTATAAAACATTGTGGACACCACCATAGCAGTAGTATTAGGCAGCTTTTTCCCCCCAAATAGTGCAGCAAGTTATAATAGAATTGCTTATCTGTTAACCAAGGGGGACACTGTGAAATTGTCCCCTGCACGCTCCCTATAGTCTATATAAAGTCTCTCTATGATCTCCCTATTATCTCCCTACACAGCCCCTGAACGGTAACAAACTAAAATTTTACAAACAAAATCTTTCTTAATCACTGTCCCTAGCACCTATATGAATTAAAGGACCTGCACTCGCAGTAAGGTATGATCTTCAATCTTTCTTTATTTCGCCATGTAGAGGACTAAAAAAACAACGCGTTTCGACTCACATACTGAGTCTTTGTCAAGTACAATTTAAACAAAAAATATGGGATTTAAATATTGTACTTGACAAAGACTCAGTATGTGAGTCGAAACGCGTTGTTTTTTTAGTCCTCTATATGGCGAAATAAAGAAAGATTGAAGATCATACCTTACTGCGAGTGCTGGTCCTTTACTTCATATTGATTTATGAGACGCTGACCCTGGATGTGAGCACCGCGAGGCTGATAATCAGAGTGCTGACTGTTTCTGTTTCTATTTGTCCCTAGCACCTGTCACATCTCTCCCTGAACTAAGTTCACAGGAAAATGGTGTAGACCGGGCAGGATGAGGTTTTTTGTTTAAAAGGCTGTGACATCACAGGTGCTAGCCATCTACTGACTGGCTGGCTGCGCAGGATTATGAGTAATCCCTCATTCCCTGGCTTCTTGCTTTTACTTTGTAACATGTGCAGCAGCCATTACAAAAATTTGTTTCATTACCACGAAGAGCAAGGAAATTCAGATTTGTGGCAAATCAAATTTTCCCTGAAATTCAGATCGAATTACACTTTGTCAACTTCGATTTGCAAAACACTAGTTAGGACTAGTTAGCACTAGTAATGGAGATACATTAGACTCCACATACTTTCATAGGTGTCCAAATATAGCTCTGTACAATACAAAAGTCAAAAGCTGCAGTAATTTTACCCTGTGCAGTCACATCTTCCAATCTCTCTGCCGTAAGCATTATTCTTAATATATATGAAATTTCTTATTGTACAGTGAAGTAGCCATCTGTATCAGTCTGGTATGTACGATTCAGCGTCTGGAATTGCTCTATAAATAAGTTAATAAATCTAATTGCTAATTCCACACAATCTGTCCTAATTCTCCGAATTCAGAAATAATTAAATATGTATGAGATACAGAGACTGCCTATACCTTCCCATTGTAAATTAAATGTAATTATTTTACTAAGAGTAACACCCTTCTACTAATCCACCTGCATATACTAATGACCCTTATAAAGATGCCTTTGTACTATGACTTACTGGGCTGGTGTGCCAAAGCAATATTTTTATGGGCATTCCACTGCTAAAATTCAATTTTAATGGAGGCATCACCCACAGCTTAAGTTAAATGCCACAATATAAAATAGGTTTTAGCAGTAGTTACAAGTTATGTAAACACATACATACTGTATATACAGGCTACAACAGTAAAAAAAAAAACACTACATTTATGTACCCAAAGTAGTCTGGTTTTTCTTAAAATGTGTTGAGTCTATCATAATGAGAATTACTTCTGTAAAACTATAATTTCTTGTATTGGGCAGGCATAACCCGAATATGATTCTGCTCTAGTAATTGCATGGCTCATGACAATGACAACTCTTGGTTACAATGTTTGTTGTGTTAGGGGTTAATCACAGATGTGTGCTGTCCCTCGGTCAGTGGAAAAAACTGCAGAAAGTTGTGCCACTTTGGTCCGCAGTTGTGGACCAAAGTAGCACCATTTTCTGCAGTTTTTTCCACTATGGGTATGTGAAAACCATTGACAATTGGTAGGAAATGCTTTGTAAATCCCCTTTTCAACCTAGCAGTGCAAGTGGAATTTGCATGATACATGGAGGGCAAAAAACGAACATCACATGAAGGGCATAAAATTGACACACAGACCAACAACGAACCCTTCACAGATCATCCTGGATGAAACCCTGGCCATCTTGTCACGGACATTCATCACGGACATGGATGTGTGAATAAGGTCTTAGTGTGTGTCCAGAAGAGCATGGGAACAAGCATGCATGAATCTGCTATGTTACTCACATAGGTAGCACTGTATTAAATAGGTGTGCAAGCTGAGTAGTGAAACACAAACCTGTAGCTGTCATGACTTACTTACACTGAGTACACTCAACAAAGTTTCTGTCAAGCAGCCCTTCTGAACTAAAAGCCTAGGTTCCATAAGTCAGGCTTGTCTTGCAGTCTCACTGAGAGGAAGACGCATATGATGTTGAGACGCAATAGCAATTCACCATCCACTTCTGTCTGTGGTTTCTAACATTTGGCATAGTTTGGCAGGAAGGAGAAGTTGATTTGGACATGGCTTATTTCTGGTGTTGGAGAGACAAGATGAGAACAAAAACCTGAATAGAAAGCTTTCACCAGGCCTGGTGAAAAGAGATCCCCACTGGGATCAGAGAGTTGAAGAGAGTAGTGTTGAACGAGCATGCTCGGCCGAATACTAGTTTGGCTCGAGCATCGCTATGCTCGGCACGTGGCAGTATTCGGCCAAGTACCGCATATGCTCGCGCGCAATGCTTGAGTCTCCTCCCCGCACTTTTTCGCGGCTAATAAGCAGCCAATAAAAATACAGGTAAGTACTGTCCTCACTGTAATGCCAGTAGCCATGTTTGCTACTGGCATTACAGTGATTGGCTGGCCAGAAAGCATCATCGGGTGCTATATAGCACCCAATGACGCGTGTTTGGCTCATTCTAAGTTAGGGAGAGCTGAGCATAGGAAGGGACAGAGAGTGTAGGGAGTGTAATTGAAATTAATTTTTCTCCAAAAACTATTCATAGGACAAAAAGTCCTTGTAAGGACTATTGTGTGTGACAGCAGCAATATATGTTTGTAGCGCATCCTGCGCTAAAGTGTTAGAGAGAGCTGTGCATAGGAAGGGACAGACAGTGTAGGGAGTGTAATAGGAAGATTTTTATACAAAAACCTTTTCAGAGACTAAAAAAGTCCTTTTAAGGACTTTTTTGTATGACAGCACTAATATATAGTTTTAGTGCATCCTGCACAAAATACCATGTAATAGGTTGCTGCGGACAGTTAAATTATCGGTGCCACATCTGCTGTATAAAGTGTGCGCATCCCTAAAATATCTGTGACATCCAGCGCACTTTTTCCCGTAAATGGTGTCCCCTGCGAACAGTAAAATTATTTGCGCCATAACTCCTGTTTAAAGTGTGCGCATCCCTAAAATATCAGTGACATCCAGTACACTTTTTCCTTAGATACTGCAAACTGTGACATTACCTGTGGTATCTGTCCTGTATAACGTTTCCTCATCACAAATACCTTTATAAATATTTTTGCACATACACTTCCAAATCCTACCCTACTGTACGTGGGACATACTTTCAAACATATATCACAATTTAAATGAAGAAGGTGAGCACTAAGGGACGGGGAAGTGGCCGTGATGCTGATGGTGCACGCAGAGGCCGTGACCCTGGGCGCAGAAAAACAGTGCCTGCTGCCAGAGCACAAGAAAAACAATCATCCAAGATACCTAGCTTCATGTCCCAGTTTGCATGGCGGCGCAGGACACCACTCTTGAAGTCAGACCCGTGCAACCAGGTGGTCGGTTGGATTGCAGCAGAAATGCTTCTAATTGGTTAAGCACCGCCCTGTCTTCCACCAAGTCCAGTCTCACTAGCCAGGAGTCTGGTCAACACAATCCTCTCCCTGATCCTCCTTCCTCCCACCATTTACAGTCTGGCCAAACTAGTGATCCCACACTTGGATATTCCGATGACCTCTTTTCATCGCCATTACTTGATTTGGCCCTCTCGCCAAGCATGCTTTAAGAGGGACATGAGATCTTGTGCCCTGATTCCCAACCTCTTGAACAGCCACAGTCACAAGAACATGATGATGGGGAATGGCAATTAGTGTTTAGTGAGGTGGATGATGATGAGACACAGTTGCCAATAAGTCAACTGCAATTACTGTCTCAAGAGGTTGATGAAGAGGATGAGACACAGTTGTCAATCACTGAGGTTGTGGTTAGGTCAACAAATCAGGAGGATAATCAGAGTGAGGAAGTGGAAGAGGAGTTGGTGGACGATGAGGTCACTGACCAAACTTGAGAAGGTGGAAAGCCGAGCAAGGACAGCAGTACAGAGGGGGGGGGATCTGCAGCACCACAACACGCTTAAAAGGCAGTTGGGTGGAAAAAGGGAGAAGGCGGGCAACACCACACAGGCCCGCAACTGTTCCATGGAGCAACCCCTTGCAGAAATCTCCCTTGCCAAGGGGTAGATGTTCCGCAGAATGCCGCTTTTTCGAGGAAAGTGCGGACAAAAAAAATAGTATAGAATAGAATAGTAGTTTCCAACCTGTGCCATCCGAAAATGAGCCGGGGCGTGAACACTAGCAACCTCCCCACCACCAGCATGATCCGCCACATGGCATCCAAGCACCGTAATAAGTGGGACGACTGCCTCGGTCCTCAATCTGTGTCTGCAGGTCACACCACTGCCTCCTTTTCCCCTGTGTTACATGCTGGTCAATCCCCTGTCGAAGGTGCAGGCCTGGATGCATCCCACCCTGCACCTGGACCTTTGCAAGCACCATCAGCAACCCCATCCACTTCCGTGTCCAAGCGCAGCATACAAATTTCCTTAGCCCAGGCATTTGAACTCAAGTGCAAATACCCAGCCACCCACCCACAGGCCATAGCACTAAATGTGCAACTTTCCAAATTACTGTCCCTGGAAATGTTGCCATTTAGTCTTGTGGACACTGAGGCCTTCCGCAGCCTGATGTTGGCGGCCATCCCTCGTTATACAGTCCCCAGCCACCACTATTTTTCACGGTGTGGTGTGCCCACCTTACACCAATATGTGTCCCATAACATCACACGTGCCCTGACCAACAAAGTTTCCTGGAAGGTCCACTTAACCACGGACACATGGATAAGTGCAATTGGACGTTCCACATGTTGGCCAGGCTTTGTGAGCAGAAGAGGGCAGTAGTGGAATACCAGCTGCACTATGGTCCTCGCCTTTCCAGTCAGCTTCCGCTATTCACAAGCAAAGAGTGGGCATGGATGTCTGACCTCTGTGAGGTTTTAAGAAACTTTGAGGAATCAACACAGATGGTGAGCGGCGATAACACTATTATCAGTGTAACCATCCCAATTCTGTGTCTACTCAAACGCTCGCTGCTCACAATTAAGGATGACGCTTTGCATGTGGAAGAGGTGGAAATGGGGGAAAACATTACACAGGGTGAAAGCCAGACCACCCTCAGTTCTTCTTCTCAGCGCGAATTGGACGATGAAGAGGAGACGGTTGCCTCCGCTACAGAGGGTAGTACCCATGGAAGTTTAATTCCATCTGTTCTGCATGGGTGGGCAGAAGAGGAGGAAGAGGATGAGGAGATTGAGATTCCTGATGACGACAGCAAAGTCTTGTCTGTTGGTTCTCTGGCACACATGGCTGACTTCATGTTAGGCAGCCTTTCCCGCGACCCGTACATTATACGCATTTTAGACAACACGGATTACTGGTTGTTCACCCATCTCGACCCCCGCTACAAAGAGAACTTCTCATTTATCATTCTTCTGGTGCAGAGGACGAGCAAAACTGTGCAATACCAGAAGATCCTTGTTGAAAAATTGCTCCAAAAATTTCCATCTGACAACGCTGGCGGCAGAGTCCGTAGTTCCTTGGCCAACCGGGGAGGGGAGACCAGGGGAACACACAGCAGTTTCAACAGAGGCAGGGAAACACTCTCCAAGGCCTGGGACAGTTTCATGACACCCCGACAGCACCCTCACACTGATGTGCGGCCTAGTGTCACAAGGAGGGAAAATTTTTGGAAGATGGTGGAGTACATAGCAGATCCCTCAATGTCTTACAACTACTGGGTGTCCAAGCTGGATACGTGGCAAAAACTGGCGCTCTCTGCCTTGCATGTCTGGATTGATCATGACTTCTCGACTCCACCAGAGGAAAGCGGCTGAACATAAAGGCCCTTTAAATGTGTTGTTTATAATGTACTGAATATACTGTATTCCCATGCATCCCTTCCACCACAAAACAAGGGTATAAGGTTGAAATCTTCCTTTTCTCATTCTCCCCCTCCTCTTCCATCATATCAACATGCTTATTCGTCACATATAATGCCCTCGAATATATGCCTTTAGCATATAATGTTTTAAAGGGTCAGCTCACATGCAGGCCCTCGCATATAATTTTTATAGGGTCAGCTCACTAGCAAGCCCTCACCTACAATCTTTTACAGGGTCAGCTCACCAGCAGGCCCGCACCTCTAATCTTTTCCAGGGTCAGCTCACCAGCAGACCCGCACTTCAAATCATTTCCAGGGTCAGATCACCTGAAGGTACCTCGCATTAAAATTTTTTAGAGGGTCAGCTCACCTGCATGCCCTCACATATAATGTTTTACAGGGTCAGCTCACCTGAAGGCCCTCGCATATAATGTTTTAGAGGGTCAGCTCACCAGCAGGCCTGCACCTAAAATCTTTTACAGGGTCAGCTCACCTACAGGCCCTCACCTAATTATACCTAATAGGTGATTTGCGCGCATGCTGCCTTACTTGGATATAGCCTTAGCTGTTTCTCAGGCTCCCTCTCCAGAATCAAACCATGATTCCCCTGTTACCCATGGTCTACATGATTTAGGCTTAAATTACATCGCAAGTTGATAGGGCAGACATCCAAAAAGGTTGTCGCCATCACGGGGACGTGCGATCGTCCCCAGGTTATCTAGAGTCACCAAAGCTGCAGCAGGCCCTCGCCCATAATGTTTTGGATTGTCAGATCAGCAGGCCCTTGCTCCAAATGTTTTTAAGGGTTACCATCAGGCCATCGATCATAATTTTTCAAGCCTGTGTATGATGCCCTCCTTTATGTGTAACAAAGGGTGTATTGGAGTGCCGGTTCCTTGTCATTTTTGGCAGCCCTTTCACTTAGTGCATAGGCTTTATGAGTGTAAGAGTCCCACTACATGAACAATTGTACCACAATGTGAATGAGGCCCTCCTTTATGTGATATACATGTTGTATCGGAGTGCTTCTTTCTGAAATGCCATAATGCTTTATAGCCAGCCAATCAGCAGCTAGCCATTCCATATGATACCATAGCCTTATAAAAAGCCTCATCCTGCCCAGTCTCCACTGTTTTCTTGTAACCTTAGCGCAGCGAGACATAACAGGTGCTAGGGACAGTGATTAAGAAAATTTTAATTTTAGTTAGGAAGAGTTCAGGAACAGCACAGGGGCAGTGTAGGGAGATCATTGGGAGATTCTTTTTACATACTATAGGGAGAATATAGGGACTAAATAAACAATGTTCCCCTTGGTTAATATATAAGCAAATCTATTACACCTTGATGCACTAGTAGGGGTGAAAAATCTGTCTAATACTACTGCTGTTGTGGTGTCCACATTGTTGTATGCATACATGATTCTATAACGTCTTAATTCTCTAAGTGGGGTTAAAAAGTGGTCTGAGGCTACTTTCATACCAGCGTTTTTGCTGGATCCGGCAGGGTTCAGCAAAAACGCTTCAGTTACTGATAATACAACCATCTGCATATGTTATGAATGGATCAGGTTGTATTATCTTTAACATTGCCAAGACGGATCCGTCATTAATGTTGATCGCAAATATTATAATCGCAAATTTTTATTGCGAATATCGGCACTTCGAGAATTTGAGAAGATGTAGAATATAGTGCTATATATTCGTAATAGCGAATATTCTAGATTAGTAACCTCCCTTCTTGCTTGTGGGCCAATGAGAAGGCTGCAATGTCTTTGTCTGAGCTTAGCAACATCCCTAGCAACCAGTAGGAAAGTTGCCTACCCCTTACTATATAAGAAACTCCCCAGCAGCCATTTTCTGCATTTTTTCTTTATTTTTTTTGCAGTTCTGAGAAAGAGAGAGAGCAGTGACATTGCTGTGCTATGTGCTTTTATCTAAACCCTATTCCTTATCCAATTACATTAGATAATTAGTAAGCTCATATATATAACACAGATAGTTAGTGGGAGATAGTCAGTGTAGGTTAGATCGTGATATAGTGTAGCTGATAGGTTCCAATGCAGGGTGTTAGGTAGTGTGATAGGAATTACTGTTTCTCTGCTGTCCATACATACATGCTACAGACATAGTGCTTTGATGTCACAACAATACTTAGTGCACCAATCAGTAATATCTACTCAGACCTGATAAAATGTGAAGTTGCATGTATTGCGCAAAAAATATTCACATCATTAGTGCCAATTTGTGCAATTGCAAAAATAATAATGAGATCACAAATTCTAGAATTCGTGAATTTATTGCGAATATTATGCAAAAAATTTGCTAAATAACACGAAAACGAATATTGCCTATGCCACTCATTACTATCCGTCGAGAACTCCATTGAAATTCAATAGGGGATGGATACATTTTCTATTATGTCAGATTGTGTCTGAAAAAACTCATCCGTCCCTATTGACTTGCATTGTGGGTCATGACGGATTTGTCTTGAGAACGGAACAGAATGCATTTTGGAGCATTCCGTTCTGTTCAGTTACGTTTTGTTCCCATTGACAATGAATGGGGACAAATGGAAGCGTTTTTTCTGGTATTGACTATGATGGATCTCAATACCAGAAAATATTAACACTAGTGTGAAAGTACCCTAATACTACTGCTATAGGTTTGTCCACATTGTGTTATAGATAAGAAATTCTATAACGCCTTGATTCTGTAATTGGGTTGAAAAAGAGCTGTATTTTTTCAGTTATTTTGTTTTACACCTTGTGTTATAGATAAGTAATTCCATAAGGTTTTGATTCTGTAATTGGGGAGAAATAGCAGTCTAATACTACTGCTATTGGGGTGTCCACATTGTTTTATACATAAGAATTCCATTAAGCTTTGATTCTGTAATTAGAGATAAATAGTGGTATAATACTACTGCTATTGGGGTGTCCACATTGTTTTATTCATAAGTAATTATATTAGGCTTTGACTCTGTAATTGGGGAGAAATAGTGGTATAATACTACTGCTATTGTGGTGTCCACTTAGGGGCGTTGCTTGGTTAAAACATTCGGGGCCTGGGCCCCTGAAGTTTTGTCCCAGGCTCTGAATGTCGTGCCTGCCAGTTAGATACAACCGTATTGCCATCCTCAGGACAGCAATACAATTAAATCTAATTCACTTGCAGAGCTGAAGGACCTGTTGTGACATCACCAGTGACCAGTATAACAAGCAGTGGTTGAGAAGGACCTGCGATGATGTCACCATCATGTGACCAGTGCAGGAGAGGACAGCAGTGAAGAGGAAAAGTCCTGGGGGAAGATGCTGTGGTGATGTCTGCTATATGAGGAGAGGTAAGTGAAGGGAGAGAAAGAGCAATGCTGGGAGTTGTGGTTATTTAACTGGGTCTGTATGTTAGGGCTGAAGGGAGGGATGTTAATTACATGGAACTGTGTTCGAGGTGACTGGCGACGGGGTCATGTTATTTACATGGGAGTGCATGTTGATGGTGGCTGTAGGAGGGAGTGATGTTATTTACATGGTGTCACGGATGAGCCGCGAGAATATTGAACTGTCCTCCCAATATTATCAATATTACTCTGCCTTATTAAACAGTAATTATTTCCCTAGGCCCCAGAACCTACAATTTGATTATTCAGAGCGTCTTCTTCTGTTGTACCCAGAGAACAACATAGTCCTTTTGTTCAAGTCAGTCAATAGATGCCTAGCAGATAACGCAATTACCGGCTTCCTATGGTTGACAAAAGAACTTCTCTTCCTGAAGAGATATCACAGCTAGGTGTGAAGACGGCACCTGGGGGGAGCCGATTGGTGTCGCTGCTATCAGGGTCTGTAAGCTGGCTTGCTGCAGACAAGCCGGCACCAAGGTTTCCCAGACTGCAACATGAATCTGAGATATGATTTTTACCTTTTCAAGAGAGACCATGCATCTTACGGACGTAAAAATTACATCATCGTGTCACTCAGAATTCACTGGACGTTTACATAGGACAAACATAACTCTAAGATGTGCCCAGGTAAAGTTATGGTGTTACCCCATCATAGAACCAGTTATAATAGTAATATTTGGTATCCCTGAACTCCATATTTTGTAGGGAATGTGAATATGTGCTTGTTACTTGTGTACAGCGGAGACATCCCACGATATGGCACATGCCATATTTCAGAACTGACATTCACCTCAGGAATACAGCCGGCCCCAGCAGGCGGACTCTCAATTCCCCGCCTTGATTCTGAGACCCTTTATAACACATCTAGAATCTGCTAAAGGGGTTCTCCACTTTTAACAACACCTAAAGAGGGCCTCAGCCAGAGAACCTGTGGGCTGTAGGCATATTACACTGGACAAAGGCTTCTTGGACTTTACCCCTGCAACAGACGATTTCCCCAACGGACATCTTTTCTGCGGAAACTAAGTATTTTCTTTCTTTTCTCTCTTTTTGTTTATTGGACTATACTTTCCTTGATTATTGTGTTAATAATTACTGTGCATCGTGATAATTTGTATTGTATATAGATATATAATAAATGACCTCCAAGTCATTTCTCTAGCCATATGCCTGTTTTCAAACACTGCAAAAACTTACCCTAGCCTCTCCGAAGGGAAAGCTACTCGGTTGTGTTATCTAGATAGTGGGGTCCTTGCTCCCATAAATTGCAAGGTGGTGGCAGTTAAACTACCCTGTGTGTAGTTCCGGTCGCAGTTCGTCGCACGCTTACTTGCGGTCAATCGGAGGTCCACTCCCTGCGCTTTCAGCCTATCGACTGTACGGACTCAAGTTAGACTGTCGGTGTGCTGGAAGTGGCTGGGGGGGCCCGTTTGCGGATTGACCACTAGGGGCGCTGTGACGGTTTCGTGACGTATTGTGGCCGCGGCGGTCGCAGTTCGTCACATATTGGTAGGCAGCTACTGGGATTCCTTTTTGCATGTGTTTAGAACATCTGAACAGAGATTAACTAATTTACCTCTGTCAGAACCAAACCAATTTGGTGGTGGTGTGGCTGAGTGCAATACATTTATCTGTGTGTACAGAGAGACTGTGTAGTCCAGTACCCTCCCCGAAATCTTGTTTTCTTTATCTATCTTTTATTTGGCGTGAAAATGTCCGGGGAATACAAGAAAATGGCTTTGGCAGATCTGGAAAATCTGTGCCAAGAACGGGGCATTGAAGTCGGTCGCAAGACGAAGACCGACCTGATAAAAGACTTGTTCCGATGGGATAACCAACAACTGCGGCTGTTGGATGTGTCTACTGCGGGAGACACCGGCCCATCTGACTCAAGTCCTGAGGAACCGGAGACTGAGAATCCTGACTACTCGGAGGGGGAACATCCTGCGGGCCCTGTTGGCCCCCCAGCGCAGTATTTCAGTACGGATCCTAATTTTTCTTTAAGTACTCGCCCGGAACCGGCCAGTACCAGACTATCTATTTGTACAGACCCTATGATGCAGCAGGCCCTCCAAAAACTAATGGACACTGACCCGGTAAAGTACCTGCAGTACATGGCGGAGCGCGAAGAACGCCGAGCTGAGAGGGAGGCCGCTGCTGCAGAAAGCCAACGTCGGCATGAACTGAGCATGGCCAGAATACACCAACCCAGCCGAAGCTCATCACCCAACTTTCCTGCAGAAGGAGCAGCATCACACGTGAGTGCAAAATTTAAATTTGCTCCCATTGAAAAGGACACTGACATAGACTTGTTTTTGCGATCCTTTGAGAAAGCCTGCCGTCAGTATCGTCTGCCCCAAGAGCAGTGGGCCAGACACCTGACCCCCCTGTTGCGCTACAAAGCGCTGGACGCGTTTGCGGAGTTATCCATGGAGCAGGATGAAGATTATTCCGCCATAAAAGACGCTATCATTGCTAAATACCAGCTGACCCCTGAAGTCTATCGGAAAAGGTTTAGGTCCTTACAAAAGGATCGTACGGACTCTTATCCGGATGTGGTCAGCAGCTTACGCACTACATTCCGCCAGTGGACTTTAGGCCTAACAAAAGGGTCTTATGACATCCTAGAGGACTTGATGGTGCTAGACCAGCTTCTTTGTATTTGCCCTGCGGATGTGAGACAATTTGTGCTAGAACGGAAGCCTGCGTCAGCAACCGCTGCTGCAGACTTAGCTGAGACTTTTGTCACAACCCGAGTGCCCGATCTGCGTAAATCTGCACCATCTCACTGGAGAGGAGGTCTGCCCAATGTCAGGGCAGACCCCCCTGCCTCTGTGGGCCGTCCACCACAGAGACCACCAAGTGCAGCTACTGCTTCCAGACCTGGGGCACCTAATGGAATCACCTGTCACTACTGCCGCAAGCCTGGACATATGAAATTCAACTGTCCTGAGCGGAGACAGCCACAGCCAGCATCTGAACCACCTGTACCTCGCCCACGACAGACACAGCCAGCCAGCGCACCCCAGCGTGAACCATCATCCTCAACTGTTTTGTTCGCCGGTGGGGAGGAGATTCACCCCATCACCAGCAATCACCAGCTTGTTACAGTGAATGACCAGCTAGTCACCGGTTTCCGGGACACGGGAGCCGATGTCACCCTGGTGCGTCCGCACCTTGTGCCCACAAAGGACATCATCCCAGACAAGTATCTCACCCTCACTGGGGTGGGGGGCACTCTTTCTCACATTCCCCAAGCCCGGGTTTCCATCGACTGGGGGGTGGGTGTTCAAGAAAAGGTAGTTGGTATCCTAGACCAGCTACCAGTTCCTGTTTTGTTGGGGTCCGATCTAGGCAAGCTGGTATCCTATTATGAACCCGCCACGAACCCCTCGGGATCCCAGGAAGGGGGTCCGCCCTCTGCCCCCACCCAGGTGCTTGGCACCTGGGGGCAAGAGTCTGTGGGAGGGGGGTTGAATGTATCCAATATTAATGTTGATGATATGCATGATGTACCTGCTAATGTGATTTCTACATGTGATATTGAAAATGCTAATCTGCCTTGCTCCGAAGTCATACCTGTCCTAGCTGTGACTCGGAGTCGGGCCACCCAAAACTTGAACTCAGAACAGGGGGAAGAGGCTCCGGTCTCCTCCCACTCCTCTGACCCCAGGGAGGGTGACTGTCAGCCACAGGCCTCGTACGCCACGGGCCAGCTGGCTGAAACGGATCAGGCGGCCTTCGAGCACGCACTTCAAACCGATCCTAGCCTCGAGGGTCTCAGAAGACAGGCTGCTGAGCCCCTCGCGGATGGGGCCGGGTTCAAAGTGTACTGGGAAGGTGGGAAGTTGTATAGTGAGGCGATACAACCCACCGAAGGCGAAATGACCGTGAGTACCAAGTCGCTTGTGGTACCTAGTGCCTTCCGGGGGCATGTGCTGAAATCCGCCCATGACATCCCCTTGGCAGGGCACCTAGGAATTCGCAGGACACTTGACCGTATTCAGGGGCATTTCTACTGGCCTAGAATGAGGATAGATGTCATCAATTATTGTCGCTCCTGTACGGTTTGTCAGAAGGTTAAACGAGCTGGGAATCCGCGCAAGGATCCCCTGTGTCCACTGCCAATCATAAGTGAGCCATTTCACCGAGTGGCAGTCGACATAATTGGACCTCTGCCCATTCCCAGCCACAGCGGCAAGAGGTACATCTTGACGCTGGTGGATTACGCGACTCGCTACCCAGATGCGGTCGCCCTCTCCTCCCTGAGGGCAGACAAGGTAGCAGACGCGCTAATTTCCATATTTTCCCGTGTAGGGTTCCCTGCGGAGATGCTCACAGATCAGGGACCCCAGTTTATGTCTGAACTGATGAACGCCCTGGCGGCAAAGATCCAGATGACGCACCTCGTCTCCAGTCCATACCACCCGCAAACCAACGGCCTCTGCGAGCGCTTTAACGCGTCATTAAAGCAGATGCTGGCCACATTCATTGAGTCGCAGGGTGGGGACTGGGAACGGTACCTGCCTCATCTGCTGTTTGCCTACAGGGAAGTACCGCAAGAGTCCACCGGGTTCTCCCCCGTTTGAACTCCTGTATGGCAGGAACGTCCGAGGGCCACTACAGCTGATGCGAGAGACGTGGGAAGGCAAAGGTGATCCCACGGATGTCTCTGTAGTGGATTACGTCCTGAAGTTCAGAGACAAAATTGAGTCACTCTCTGCCATGGTAACAGAGAATCTGGCCCAGGCCCAGGCCAAACAGAAACTATGGTACGACCGCACCGCGGGAGACCGGGCATTTGAAACTGGAGACAAGGTCTATGCCCTTCTTCCCATACGGCACAATAAGTTACAGGCGGCATGGGAGGGGCCATACACCATAGAGAAGCGTTTAAACCCCCTGACATACTTGGTAAACATGGGGGGTAGAAAACAGAAGGCCTTTCACATTAACATGCTGAAGGCTCACCATGATAGAACCCAGTATGTACTCCCAGTGTGCAGCCGGTTAGAACAGGGCGAGACAGACCCTCTGGTAGATCTGCTGGCTGACACCCGGGAGACGGACGGGGACATAAATGTCAACCCGCAGCTCTCCCCGTCCCAGAGAGAGCAGTTACAGGAGGTGTTAGGTCGGTACCACCGGACCTTCTCAGGTATCCCGGGACGGACCAATCTGGTCGCTCACCGGTTAGATACCGGAGCACATCCCCCCATCAAGCAATCCGCCTATCGCGTCTCTCCGGAGGTGCAGGCGGACATGCAGCGTGAGGTGGGGGAGATGCTAGAACTGGGGGTCGTTCAGCGGTCCTGTAGTCCATGGGCGGCACCCGTCTTCTTGGTACCCAAGAAAGACAAGACGACGCGGTTCTGCGTGGACTACCGGAAGTTGAACGCTGTAACCACTACGGACGCCTACCCCATGCCTCGCATCGATGAGATGCTAGATAAGCTGGCGGCTGCCAGCTATCTATCAATCATGGATCTGAGCCGGGGGTACTGGCAGATCCCTCTTGCCCCGGACGCGCGGCAGAAGTCGGCCTTTATCACTCCCTTCGGGCTCTTCGAATTTACGACGATGCCCTTTGGAATGAAAAATGCGCCTGCCACGTTCCAGCGGGCTATGAACGACCTGCTGGAGGAAATGCAGCCGTTCGCTGCAGCATATTTGGACGATATTGCGGTGTTTAGCCCCACCTGGGAAGAACACCTCAAACATCTGTCCCAGGTACTGCAACGGCTGGCTGCAGCCAATTTGACAGTTAAGCCAAGTAAGTGTCAGATCGGCATGACGGAAGTCCAGTATTTAGGGCACCGAGTGGGAGGGAACACCCTGAAACCGGACACGGGAAAGGTTGACGCCATCTTAGCGTGGCCTCGGCCTATCACCAAGCGACAGGTTCAGGCATTCCTGGGGACCGCGGGCTACTATAGGAAGTTTGTACCGGCCTATAGTGCCATCGCGAAGCCCCTGACGGAGGCCACTGGTAAGAAGCACCCGAAAGTGGTTACGTGGACCCCTGAGTGTGAGAACGCCTTCCGGGCCTTGAAGCAGGCGTTAGCTAGCGCCCCTGTGCTTCAAGCCCCAGATTTCAGCCGTCGGTTCGTAGTGCAAACCGACGCATCAGATTATGGTCTCGGCGCTGTCTTAAGCCAGGTGGATGGAAAAGGGGACGAGCATCCTCTTCTGTACCTGAGCCGGAAACATCTTCCCCGAGAAGTCTCCTACTCAACTACAGAAAAGGAGTGTCTGGCGATTGTGTGGGCCCTGCAGAAGCTTCAATCCTATCTGTACGGCCGCTCCTTCACAATCATTACGGACCATAATCCTCTCAGTTGGCTGAACCGTACTGCGGGGTCCAACGGGAAACTCCTACGTTGGAGCTTGTCGCTGCAGCAGTACGATTTTACCATCCAGCACAGGGCAGGCAGCAGACATCAAAATGCGGATGGCTTATCCCGGTGCAACGGCGATCCAGACCGATCAGCGCAGGTTAGCGGCGACGCCACCCGTCTTGCGGATGGATGTCTAGCCACAGACGCGGGGGGGAGGTGTCACGGATGAGCCGCGAGAATATTGAACTGTCCTCCCAATATTATCAATATTACTCTGCCTTATTAAACAGTAATTATTTCCCTAGGCCCCAGAACCTACAATTTGATTATTCAGAGCGTCTTCTTCTGTTGTACCCAGAGAACAACATAGTCCTTTTGTTCAAGTCAGTCAATAGATGCCTAGCAGATAACGCAATTACCGGCTTCCTATGGTTGACAAAAGAACTTCTCTTCCTGAAGAGATATCACAGCTAGGTGTGAAGACGGCACCTGGGGGGAGCCGATTGGTGTCGCTGCTATCAGGGTCTGTAAGCTGGCTTGCTGCAGACAAGCCGGCACCAAGGTTTCCCAGACTGCAACATGAATCTGAGATATGATTTTTACCTTTTCAAGAGAGACCATGCATCTTACGGACGTAAAAATTACATCATCGTGTCACTCAGAATTCACTGGACGTTTACATAGGACAAACATAACTCTAAGATGTGCCCAGGTAAAGTTATGGTGTTACCCCATCATAGAACCAGTTATAATAGTAATATTTGGTATCCCTGAACTCCATATTTTGTAGGGAATGTGAATATGTGCTTGTTACTTGTGTACAGCGGAGACATCCCACGATATGGCACATGCCATATTTCAGAACTGACATTCACCTCAGGAATACAGCCGGCCCCAGCAGGCGGACTCTCAATTCCCCGCCTTGATTCTGAGACCCTTTATAACACATCTAGAATCTGCTAAAGGGGTTCTCCACTTTTAACAACACCTAAAGAGGGCCTCAGCCAGAGAACCTGTGGGCTGTAGGCATATTACACTGGACAAAGGCTTCTTGGACTTTACCCCTGCAACAGACGATTTCCCCAACGGACATCTTTTCTGCGGAAACTAAGTATTTTCTTTCTTTTCTCTCTTTTTGTTTATTGGACTATACTTTCCTTGATTATTGTGTTAATAATTACTGTGCATCGTGATAATTTGTATTGTATATAGATATATAATAAATGACCTCCAAGTCATTTCTCTAGCCATATGCCTGTTTTCAAACACTGCAAAAACTTACCCTAGCCTCTCCGAAGGGAAAGCTACTCGGTTGTGTTATCTAGATAGTGGGGTCCTTGCTCCCATAAATTGCAAGGTGGTGGCAGTTAAACTACCCTGTGTGTAGTTCCGGTCGCAGTTCGTCGCACGCTTACTTGCGGTCAATCGGAGGTCCACTCCCTGCGCTTTCAGCCTATCGACTGTACGGACTCAAGTTAGACTGTCGGTGTGCTGGAAGTGGCTGGGGGGGCCCGTTTGCGGATTGACCACTAGGGGCGCTGTGACGGTTTCGTGACGTATTGTGGCCGCGGCGGTCGCAGTTCGTCACACATGGGACTGTATGTTGATGGCGGCTGTGGGAGGAAGTGATGTTACTTACATGGGACTGAATGTTGGAGGGGGCTGGGTGATGTTGTTTACATGGGACTGTATGTTGAAGGTGACTGTGGAAGAGAATGATGTTATTTTTATGGGACTGTATGTTGGAGGCGGCTGTGGGAGGGAGTAATGTTATTTACATGGGACTGTATGTCAGAGGGTCTGGGGGAGACAGTGATGTTATTTACATGGAACTGAATGTCACAAGGGTCTGAGGGAGGGAGTGATGTTATTTACATGGGACTATGTCGGAGGGGGCTGGGGGAGGCAGTGATGTTATTTACATGGGACTGAATGTTACAGGGGTTTACAGAGGGGGCTGAGGAGGAGGCGATGTTATTTATATTGGACTGTATTTTGGAGTGGACTGTAGATAGAGAGGGGTGTTATTTACATGGGACTGTATATTGGAGGGGGCTGGAGAAATGGTGTGATGTTATTTACATAGAACTCTATCACGGAGGGAGGGAAATAGTGTTATTTACTGTATGTTGGAGAGGCTGAAGGAAGGGCAATGATGTTATTTACATAGGACTGTATTTTGCAGGGGGCAGGAGAGATGGTGTGCTGTTAATTACATGGGACTGTATGGTGGAGGGAGGAATATAACTACAGGGGGCATTATAAATACTGGGGGCACTGTAGGGGTATTATAAATTCAGGGGACATTATAGTTGTTGTTCTTATTACTACTGGGGACTCTATAGGAGGGACTTATAGATCTGCCTTATTTGTACTAAGAGCACTATGGGGGCCCTATTACTACTGAGGGGTCTGTAGAGCACTTTATTACCACTGGGGGAACAATAGGAGGCCTTATTACTACTGGGGGCTCTGTGAGGGTATTATTAATACTGGAGGGCTCTTCTACTAATGGGGGCACTTTTGGGGAGCGTTATTACGGCTGGGGCACTGTAGGGGGCAGTATTACTAATGGGGGTACTCTTGGGGATCATTATCACTATTGGGGGCACTTTAGGGGGCAGTATTACTAATGCGGGCATTCTTGGGGAGCATTATCACTGTTGGGGGCATTGTAGGGGGCAGTATTACTATTGAGGGCATTCTGGAAAGAAAATTACTATTTTTGAGACTATGAGGAGCACTTTTACTATGGGGGCAGTAATTTTTCTTCAGGATAGTTTTTAAGGGTACTGGGGAGCACAGCAAGAAGCAGGATAACACTGTGGGAACTCCAGGTTGGGGGATGATAATAGAAAAGTGAGGAAGCTAAGATGTCGGTATCTCTCACTCTGCAGAGTCGAGGCACGGCTAAAAGAAGTTGTATGGACCAAATGGAGAAGATGATGAGAAAATCTACTTTGGAGGAGGCGTCACATGGAAGGCACTGGATGTGACAGGTATGTGCTGCTGTATAGCAAGAACAGCAAAATGCGGTGTGTGGTGGGGGGGAGGGACTTAGAGAACTGGGCCATATTCATTGGGGCTTGGGCCCCGGATCTTTTGAGACCCTAGCAATGTCCCTGATGTCCACATTGTTTTATACATAAGTAATTCCACTAGGCCTTGATTCTGTAATTTGGGTGAAATAGTGTTCTACTTTTACCATTATATGTTTTTCCACTTTGTTTTATACATACAGGTGAAACTCGAAAAATGTGAATATTGTGCAAAGTTTATTTATTTCAGTAATGCAACTTAAAATGTGAAACTAATATATGAGAGACTCATTATTGGCAAAGCAAGATATTTCAAGCCTTTGTTTGTTATAATTTGGATGATTATGGCTTAAAGATTATTAAAACCCCATAGTCACAATTAGGGATGAGCGAACCCGAACTGTATAGTTCGGGTTCGTACCGAATTTTGGGGTGTCCGTGACACGGACCCGAACCCGGACATTTTCGTAAAAGTCCGGGTTCGGGTTCGGTGTTCGTCGCTTTCTTCGCGCTTTTGTGACGCTTTCTTGGCGCTTTTTGAAAGGCTGCAAAGCAGCCAATCAACAAGCGTCATACTACTTGCCCCAAGAGGCCATCACAGCCATGCCTACTATTGGCATGGCTGTGATTGGCCAGAGCACCATGTGACCCAGCCTCTATTTAAGCTGGAGTCACATAGCGCCGCCCGTCACTCTGCTCTGATTAGCGTAGGGAGAGGTTGCGGCTGCGACAGTAGGGCGAGATTAGGCAGATTAACTCCTCCAAAGGACTTGATTAACTGATCGATCTGCAGCTGTGGATCATTGAGCTGCTGATCCTCAATTGCTCACTGTTTTTAGGCTGCACAGACCGTTTGTCAGTCTCATTTTTCTGGGGTGATCGGCGGCCATTTTGTGTCTTGTGGTGCGCCAGCACAAGCTGCGACCAAGTGCATTTAACCCTCAATGGTGTGGTTGTTTTTTGGCTAAAGCCTACATCAGGGTGAAGCTGTGACACCAAGTGCATTTAACCAGCAATAGTCTGTTCATTTTTTGGCCATATACAAAATCAGGGGCAAGCTGCGCCTGTCACCAAGTGCATTTAACCCTCAATGGTGTGGTTGTTTTTTGGCTAAAGCCTACATCAGGGTGAAGCTGTCACACCAAGTGCATTTAACCAGCAATAGTCTGTTCATTTTTTGGCCATATACAAAATCAGGGGCAAGCTGCGCCTGTCACCAAGTGCATTTAACCCTCAATGGTGTGGTTGTTTTTTGGCTAAAGCCTACATCAGGGTGAAGCTGTCACACCAAGTGCATTTAACCAGCAATAGTCTGTTCATTTTTTGGCCATATACAAAATCAGGGGCAAGCTGCGCCTGTCACCAAGTGCATTTAACCCTCAATGGTGTGGTTGTTTTTTGGCTAAAGCCTACATCAGGGTGAAGCTGTCACACCAAGTGCATTTAACCAGCAATAGTCTGTTCATTTTTTGGCCATATCCCAGTCTAATTCTGTCACTAAATCCATACCGGTCACCCAGCGCCTAAATACTAGGCCTCAAATTTATATCCAGCTAAATCTGTCCCTAGTGCTGTAGCTGGGCGAGTTATTTAGTGTCCGTTCAAGCACATTTCTTGTTCTGGGTTGAAATACAATTCCCAATTTAGCAATTTCATAATTTAGTGGTTCCTGCTATATCAGAGCTCTTTGAAATCTATCCCAAAAAGGGTATATAATATTGAAGGTGCACATAGGGTCATTCAGAGTAACTTCACACACACCCGCTACTGTGTATTTCCAAGTCTAATTCTGTCACTAAATCCATACCGGTGACCCAGCGCCTAAATACTAGGCCTCAAATTTAATTCCCTCTAAATCTCTCGTTACCCACCGCTGTACTGTTGTTGCTGGGCAAGATATTTAGTGTCCGTCAAAGCACATTTTTTGTTCTGGGTTGAAGTACAATTCCCAATTTAGCAATTTCATAATTTAGTGGTTTCTGCTATATCAGAGCTATTTGAAATCTATCCCAAAAAGGGTATATAATATTGAAGGTGCACATAGGGTCATTCAGAATAACTTCACACACACCCGCTACTGTGTATTTCCAAGTCTAATTCTGTCACTAAACCCATACCTGTCACCCAGCGCCTAAATACTAGGCCTCAAATTTAAATCCCTCTAAATCTCTCGTTACCGTTGTCCTGTTGTAGCTGGGAAAGTTATTTAGTGCCCGTCAAAGCACATTTTTTGTTCTGGGTTGAAGTACAATTCCCAATTTAGCAATTTCATAATTTAGTGGTTCCTGCTATATCAGAGCTATTTGAAATCTATCCCAAAAAGGGTATATAATATTGAAGGTGCACATAGGGTCATTCAGAATAACTTCACACACACCCGCTACTGTGTATTTCCAAGTCTAATTCTGTCACTAAATCCATACCGGTGACCCAGCGCCTAAATACTAGGCCTCAAATTTAATTCCCTCTAAATCTCTCGTTACCCACCGCTGTACTGTTGTTGCTGGGCAAGATATTTAGTGTCCGTCAAAGCACATTTTTTGTTCTGGGTTGAAGTACAATTCCCAATTTAGCAATTTCATAATTTAGTGGTTTCTGCTATATCAGAGCTATTTGAAATCTATCCCTAAAAGGGTATATAATATTGAAGGTGCACATAGGGTCATTCAGAATAACTTCACACACACCCGCTACTGTGTATTTCCAAGTCTAATTCTGTCACTAAACCCATACCTGTCACCCAGCGCCTAAATACTAGGCCTCAAATTTATATCCAGCTAAATCTGTCCCTAGTGCTGTAGCTGGGCGAGTTATTTAGTGTCCGTTCAAGCACATTTCTTGTTCTGGGTTGAAATACAATTCCCAATTTAGCAATTTCATAATTTAGTGGTTCCTGCTATATCAGAGCTCTTTGAAATCTATCCCAAAAAGGGTATATAATATTGAAGGTGCACATAGGGTCATTCAGAGTAACTTCACACACACCCGCTACTGTGTATTTCCAAGTCTAATTCTGTCACTAAATCCATACCGGTGACCCAGCGCCTAAATACTAGGCCTCAAATTTAATTCCCTCTAAATCTCTCGTTACCCACCGCTGTACTGTTGTTGCTGGGCAAGATATTTAGTGTCCGTCAAAGCACATTTTTTGTTCTGGGTTGAAGTACAATTCCCAATTTAGCAATTTCATAATTTAGTGGTTTCTGCTATATCAGAGCTATTTGAAATCTATCCCAAAAAGGGTATATAATATTGAAGGTGCACATAGGGTCATTCAGAATAACTTCACACACACCCGCTACTGTGTATTTCCAAGTCTAATTCTGTCACTAAACCCATACCTGTCACCCAGCGCCTAAATACTAGGCCTCAAATTTAAATCCCTCTAAATCTCTCGTTACCGTTGTCCTGTTGTAGCTGGGAAAGTTATTTAGTGCCCGTCAAAGCACATTTTTTGTTCTGGGTTGAAGTACAATTCCCAATTTAGCAATTTCATAATTTAGTGGTTCCTGCTATATCAGAGCTATTTGAAATCTATCCCAAAAAGGGTATATAATATTGAAGGTGCACATAGGGTCATTCAGAATAACTTCACACACACCCGCTACTGTGTATTTCCAAGTCTAATTCTGTCACTAAATCCATACCGGTGACCCAGCGCCTAAATACTAGGCCTCAAATTTAATTCCCTCTAAATCTCTCGTTACCCACCGGTGTACTGTTGTTGCTGGGCAAGATATTTAGTGTCCGTCAAAGCACATTTTTTGTTCTGGGTTGAAGTACAATTCCCAATTTAGCAATTTCATAATTTAGTGGTTTCTGCTATATCAGAGCTATTTGAAATCTATCCCTAAAAGGGTATATAATATTGAAGGTGCACATAGGGTCATTCAGAATAACTTCACACACACCCGCTACTGTGTATTTCCAAGTCTAATTCTGTCACTAAACCCATACCTGTCACCCAGCGCCTAAATACTAGGCCTCAAATTTAAATCCCTCTAAATCTCTCGTTACCGTTGTCCTGTTGTAGCTGGGAAAGTTATTTAGTGCCCGTCAAAGCACATTTTTTGTTCTGGGTTGAAGTACAATTCCCAATTTAGCAATTTCATAATTTAGTGGTTCCTGCTATATCAGAGCTATTTGAAATCTATCCCAAAAAGGGTATATAATATTGAAGGTGCACATTGGGTCATTCAGAATAACTTCACACACACGCTTCTGTGCATTTCCAAGTCTAATTCTGTCACTAAATCCATACCGGTGACCCAGCGCCTAAATACTAGGCCTCAAATTTAATTCCCTCTAAATCTCTCGTTACCCACCGCTGTACTGTTGTTGCTGGGCAAGATATTTAGTGTCCGTCAAAGCACATTTTTTGTTCTGGGTTGAAGTACAATTCCCAATTTAGCAATTTCATAATTTAGTGGTTTCTGCTATATCAGAGCTATTTGAAATCTATCCCTAAAAGGGTATATAATATTGAAGGTGCACATAGGGTCATTCAGAATAACTTCACACACACCCGCTACTGTGTATTTCCAAGTCTAATTCTGTCACTAAATCCATACCGGTGACCCAGCGCCTAAATACTAGGCCTCAAATTTAATTCCCTCTAAATCTCTCGTTACCCACCGTTGTACTGTTGTTGCTGGGCAAGATATTTAGTGTCCGTCAAAGCACATTTTTTGTTCTGGGTTGAAGTACAATTCCCAATTTAGCAATTTCATAATTTAGTGGTTTCTGCTATATCAGAGCTATTTGAAATCTATCCCTAAAAGGGTATATAATATTCAAGGTGCACATTGGGTCATTCAGAATAACTTCACACACACACGCTTCTGTGCATTTCCAAGTCTAATTCTGTCACTAAATCCATACCGGTCACCCAGCGCCTAAATACTAGGCCTCAAATTTATATCCCGCTGAATTTGAATACAATACATTGGGCCAAATAATATATTTGTTGTTGTGGTGAACCATAACAATGAGAAAAACATCTAGTAAGGGACGCGGACGTGGACATGGTCGTGGTGGTGTTAGTGGACCCTCTGGTGCTGGGAGAGGACGTGGCCGTTCTGCCACATCCACACGTCCTAGTGTACCAACTACCTCAGGTCCCAGTAGCCGCCAGAATTTACAGCGATATATGGTGGGGCCCAATGCCGTTCTAAGGATGGTAAGGCCTGAGCAGGTACAGGCATTAGTCAATTGGGTGGCCGACAGTGGATCCAGCACGTTCACATTATCTCCCACCCAGTCTTCTGCAGAAAGCGCACAGATGGCGCCTGAAAACCAACCCCATCAGTCTGTCACATCACCCCCATGCATACCAGGGAAACTGTCTCAGCCTCAAGTTATGCAGCAGTCTCTTATGCTGTTTGAAGACTCCGCTGGCAGGGTTTCCCAAGGGCATCCACCTAGCCCTTCCCCAGCGGTGAAAGACATAGAATGCACTGACGCACAACCACTTATGTTTCCTGATGATGAGGACATGGGAATACCACCTCAGCATGTCTCTGATGATGACGAAACACAGGTGCCAACTGCTGCGTCTTTCTGCAGTGTGCAGACTGAACAGGAGGTCAGGGATCAAGACTGGGTGGAAGACGATGCAGGGGACGATGAGGTCCTAGACCCCACATGGAATGAAGGTCGTGCCACTGACTTTCACAGTTCGGAGGAAGAGGCAGTGGTGAGACCGAGCCAACAGCGTAGCAAAAGAGGGAGCAGTGGGCAAAAGCAGAACACCCGCCGCCAAGAGACTCCGCCTGCTACTGACCGCCGCCATCTGGGACCGAGCACCCCAAAGGCAGCTTCAAGGAGTTCCCTGGCATGGCACTTCTTCAAACAATGTGCTGACGACAAGACCCGAGTGGTTTGCACGCTGTGCCATCAGAGCCTGAAGCGAGGCATTAACGTTCTGAACCTGAGCACAACCTGCATGACCAGGCACCTGCATGCAAAGCATGAACTGCAGTGGAGTAAACACCTTAAAACCAAGGAAGTCACTCAGGCTCCCCCTGCTACCTCTTCTGCTGCTGCCGCCTCGGCCTATTCTGCTGCTGCCGCCTCGGCCTCTTCCTCCGCCTCTGGAGGAACGTTGGCACCTGCCGCCCAGCAAACAGGGGATGTACCACCAACACCACCACCACCACCTCCGTCACCAAGCGTCTCAACCATGTCACACGCCAGCGTTCAGCTCTCCATCTCACAAACATTTGATAGAAAGCGTAAATTCCCACCTAGCCACCCTCGATCCCTGGCCCTGAATGCCAGCATTTCTAAACTACTGGCCTATGAAATGCTGTCATTTAGGCTGGTGGACACAGACAGCTTCAAACAGCTCATGTCGCTTGCTGTCCCACAGTATGTTGTTCCCAGCCGGCACTACTTCTCCAAGAGAGCCGTGCCTTCCCTGCACAACCAAGTATCCGATAAAATCAAGTGTGCACTGCGCAACGCCATCTGTAGCAAGGTCCACCTAACCACAGATACGTGGACCAGTAAGCACGGCCAGGGACGCTATATCTCCCTAACTGCACACTGGGTAAATGTAGTGGCAGCTGGGCCCCAGGCGGAGAGCTGTTTGGCGCACGTCCTTCCGCCGCCAAGGATCGCAGGGCAACATTCTTTGCCTCCTGTTGCCACCTCCTCCTTCTCGGCTTCCTCCTCCTCTTCTTCCACCTGCTCATCCAGTCAGCCACACACCTTCACCACCAACTTCAGCACAGCCCGGGGTAAACGTCAGCAGGCCATTCTGAAACTCATATGTTTGGGGGACAGGCCCCACACCGCACAGGAGTTGTGGCGGGGTATAGAACAACAGACCGACGAGTGGTTGCTGCCGGTGAGCCTCAAGCCCGGCCTGGTGGTGTGTGATAATGGGCGAAATCTCGTTGCAGCTCTGGGACTAGCCAATTTGACGCACATCCCTTGCTTGGCGCATGTGCTGAATTTGGTGGTGCAGAAGTTCATTCACAACTACCCCGACATGTCAGAGCTGCTGCATAAAGTGCGGGCCGTCTGTTCGCGCTTCCGGCGTTCACATCCTGCTGCTGCTCGCCTGTCTGCGCTACAGCGTAACTTCGGCCTTCCCGCTCACCGCCTCATATGCGACGTGCCCACCAGGTGGAACTCCACCTTGCACATGCTGGACAGACTGTGCGAGCAGCAGCAGGCCATAGTGGAGTTTCAGCTGCAGCACGCACGGGTCAGTCGCACTACAGAACAGCACCACTTCACCACCAATGACTGGGCCTCCATGCGAGACCTGTGTGCCCTGTTGCGCTGTTTCGAGTACTCCACCAACATGGCCAGTGGCGATGACACCGTTATCAGCGTTACAATACCACTTCTATGTCTCCTTGAGAAAACACTTAGGGCGATGATGGAAGAGGAGGTGGCCCAGGAGGAGGAGGAGGAGGAGGAGGAAGAGGGGTCATTTTTAGCACTTTCAGGCCAGTCTCTTCGAAGTGACTCAGAGGGAGGTTTTTGGCAACAGCAGAGGCCAGGTACAAATGTGGCCAGCCAGGGCCCACTACTGGAGGACGAGGAGGACGAGGATGAGGAGGAGGTGGAGGAGGATGAGGATGAAGCATGGTCACAGCGGGGTGGCACCCAACGCAGCTCGGGTCCATCACTGGTGCGTGGCTGGGGGGAAAGGCAGGACGATGACGATACGCCTCCCACAGAGGACAGCTTGTCCTTATCCCTGGGCAGCCTGGCACACATGAGCGACTACATGCTGCAGTGCCTGCGCAACGACAGCAGAGTTGCCCACATTTTAACCTGTGCGGACTACTGGGTTGCCACCCTGCTGGATCCACGCTACAAAGACAATGTGCCCACCTTACTTCCTGCACTGGAGCGTGATAGGAAGATGCGCGAGTACAAGCGCACGTTGGTAGACACGCTACTGAGAGCATTCCCAAATGTCACAGGGGAACAAGTGGAAGCCCAAGGCCAAGGCAGAGGAGGAGCAAGAGGTCGCCAAGGCAGCTGTGTCACGGCCAGCTCCTCTGAGGGCAGGGTTAGCATGGCAGAGATGTGGAAAACTTTTGTCAACACGCCACAGCTAACTGCACCACCACCTGATACGCAACGTGTTAGCAGGAGGCAACATTTCACTAACATGGTGGAACAGTACGTGTGCACACCCCTCCACGTACTGACTGATGGTTCGGCCCCATTCAACTTCTGGGTCTCTAAATTGTCCACGTGGCCAGAGCTAGCCTTTTATGCCTTGGAGGTGCTGGCCTGCCCGGCAGCCAGCGTTTTGTCTGAACGTGTATTCAGCACGGCAGGGGGCGTCATTACAGACAAACGCAGCCGCCTGTCTACAGCCAATGTGGACAAGCTGACGTTCATAAAAATGAACCAGGCATGGATCCCACAGGACCTGTCCGTCCCTTGTCCAGATTAGACATTAACTACCTCCCCATAACCATATATTATTGGACTCCAGGGCACTTCCTCATTCAATCCTATTTTTATTTTCATTTTACCATTATATTGCGAGGCTACCCAAAGTTGAATGAACCTCTCCTCTGCCTGTGTGCTAGGCCTAAATATATGCCAATGGACTGTTGCAGTGGTGGGTGACGTGAAGCCTCATTCTCTGCTATGACATGCAGACTGATTCTCTGCTGACATGAAGCCAGATCCTCTGTTACGGGAGCTCTCTCCTCTGCCTGGGTGCTGGGCCTAAATTTATGACAATTGACTGTTGCAGTGGTGGGTGACGTGAAGCCTGATTCTCTGCTATGATATGAAGACTGATTCTCTGCTGACATGAAGCCAGATTGTCTGTTACGGGACCTTTCTCCTCTGCCTGGGTTCTGGGCCTAAATTTATGAAAATTGACTGTTGCAGTGGTGGGTGACGTGAAGCCTGATTCTCTGCTATGATATGAAGACTGATTCTCTGCTGACATGAAGCCAGATTGTCTGTTACGGGACCTTTCTCCTCTGCCTGGGTTCTGGGCCTAAATTTATGAAAATTGACTCTTACAGTGGTGGGTGACGTGAAGCCTGATTCTCTGCTATGATATGAAGACTGATTCTCTGCTGACATGAAGCCAGATTCTCTGTTACGGGACCTCTCTCCTCTGCCTGGGTGCTGGGCCTAAATTTATGACAATGGACTGTTGCAGTGGTGGCTGACGTGAAGCCTGATTCTCTGCTATGACATGCAGACTGATTCTCTGCTGTCATGAAGCCAGATTGTCTGTTACGGGACCTCTCTGCTCTGCCTGTGTGCTAGGCCTAAATATATGCCAATGGACTGTTGCAGTGGTGGCTGACGTGAAGCCTCATTCTCTGCTATGACATGCAGACTGATTCTCTGCTGTCATGAAGCCAGATTGTCTGTTACGGGACCTCTCTGCTCTGCCTGTGTGCTAGGCCTAAATATATGCCAATGGACTGTTGCAGTGGTGGGTGACGTGAAGCCTCATTCTCTGCTATGACATGCAGACTGATTCTCTGCTGACATGAAGCCAGATTGTCTGTTACGGGACCTCTCTGCTCTGCCTGTGTGCTAGGCCTAAATATATGCCAATGGACTGTTGCAGTGGTGGGTGACGTGAAGCCTCATTCTCTGCTATGACATGCAGACTGATTCTCTGCTGACATGAAGCCAGATTGTCTGTTACGGGACCTCTCTGCTCTGCCTGTGTGCTAGGCCTAAATATATGCCAATGGACTGTTGCAGTGGTGGGTGACGTGAAGCCTCATTCTCTGCTATGACATGCAGACTGATTCTCTGCTGACATGAAGCCAGATTGTCTGTTACGGGACCTCTCTGCTCTGCCTGTGTGCTAGGCCTAAATATATGCCAATGGACTGTTGCAGTGGTGGGTGACGTGAAGCCTCATTCTCTGCTATGACATGCAGACTGATTCTCTGCTGACATGAAGCCAGATTGTCTGTTACGGGACCTCTCTGCTCTGCCTGTGTGCTAGGCCTAAATATATGCCAATGGACTGTTGCAGTGGTGGGTGACGTGAAGCCTCATTCTCTGCTATGACATGCAGACTGATTCTCTGCTGACATGAAGCCAGATCCTCTGTTACGGGAGCTCTCTCCTCTGCCTGGGTGCTGGGCCTAAATTTATGACAATTGACTGTTGCAGTGGTGGGTGACGTGAAGCCTGATTCTCTGCTATGATATGAAGACTGATTCTCTGCTGACATGAAGCCAGATTGTCTGTTACGGGACCTTTCTCCTCTGCCTGGGTTCTGGGCCTAAATTTATGAAAATTGACTCTTACAGTGGTGGGTGACGTGAAGCCTGATTCTCTGCTATGATATGAAGACTGATTCTCTGCTGACATGAAGCCAGATTCTCTGTTACGGGACCTCTCTCCTCTGCCTGGGTGCTGGGTAGTGTTGAGCGCGAATATTCGAAAAGCAAATTTTTTTCGCGAATATCGCAACTTCGCGATTTCGCGAATATTTCGAATATAGTGCTATATATTCGTAAAAACGAATATTCGTTTTTTGTTTCCCCCCCCCCCCCCACAAAATTACAGTACACATATAATTGATTGTTTCCCAAAGGTCCAACAGCTCAGATCTTACTCACATTGCCTAGAAAGTGATTGAGGCGCGAATCTTCGTAAGGCGATTTTATTAGCGCACATGCGAATATCGGCACGTCCCAGAACAGAGGCAAAGGGCTTTGCATTCATACATTAGTGAATTGAGTTGCGAATCTTCGTAAGGCGATTTTATTAGCGCACATGCGAATATCTACACTTGTCCCAGAACAGAGGCAAAGGGCTTTGCATTCATACATTAGTGATTGAATTGAGCTGCGAATCTTCGTAAGGCGATTTTATTAACGCAAATGCAAATATCTACACTTGTCCCCAGAACAGAGAGGCAAAGGCCTGTGCATTCATATAGTATAGCACCATATTCGCGAATACGTAGAACTTCGTAAAAGTCGATTTACGAATATTCGTATTTTTTATTTTACTTTCCACCTTACAGATTACATTGATCTGTACTCTGTCAACTACTGTCATCACCCCCCACTGTATCTCGATTGATTCCCAAAAGTCTCACATTCCCTAGAAAGTGATTGAGGTGCGAATCTTCGTAAGGCGATTTTATTAGCGCACATGCGAATATCTACACTTGTCCCAGAACAGAGGCAAAGGGCATTGCATTCATACATTAGTGATTGAATTGAGTTGCGAATCTTCGTAAGGCGATTTCATTAGCGCACATGTGAATTTTGCATAGCATATGTATTATGCGATAATTCGAATTATCGCATATGCGAAATAATAACGAATTTGAATAATCGCGAATATTTTACGAATATTCTTTCGAATATTCACAAAATTTCGCGAATTCGAATATGGGACATGCCGCTCAACACTAGTGCTGGGCCTAAATTTATGACAATGGACTGTTGCAGTGGTGGGTGACGTGAAGCCTGATTCTCTGCTATGACATGCAGACTGATTCTCTGCTGACATGAAGCCAGATTGTCTGTTACGGGACCTCTCTCCTCTGCCTGGGTGCTGGGCCTAAATATATGCCAATGGACTGTTGCAGTGGTGGCTGACGTGAAGCCTCATTCTCTGCTATGACATGCAGACTAATTCTCTGCTGACATGAAGACAGATTCTCTGTTACGGGACCTCTCTCCTCTGCCTGGGTGCCGGGGCCTAAATATCTGAGAATGGACTGTTCCAGTGGTGGCTGACGTGAAGCCTCATTCTCTGCTATGACATGCAGACTAATTCTCTGCTGACATGAAGACAGATTCTCTGTTACGGGACCTCCCTCCTCTGCCTGGGTGCTGGGCCTAAATATATGCCAATGGACTGTTGCAGTGGTGGCTGACGTGAAGCCTCATTCTCTGCTATGACATGCAGACTAATTCTCTGCTGACATGAAGACAGATTCTCTGTTACGGGACCTCCCTCCTCTGCCTGGGTGCTGGGCCTAAATATATGCCAATGGACTGTTGCAGTGGTGGCTGACGTGAAGCCTCATTCTCTGCTATGACATGCAGACTGATTCTCTGCTGACATGAAGCCAGATTCTCTGTTACGGGACCTCTCTCCTCTGCCTGTGTGTGTGCTGGGCCTAAATATATGCCAATGGACTGTTGCAGTGGTGGCTGACGTGAAGCCTCATTCTCTGCTATGACATGCAGACTGATTCTCTGCTGACATGAAGCCAGATTCTCTGTTACGGGACCTCTCTCCTCTGCCTGTGTGTGTGCTGGGCCTAAATATATGCCAATGGACTGTTGCAGTGGTGGCTGACGTGAAGCCTCATTCTCTGCTATGACATGCAGACTAATTCTCTGCTGACATGAAGACAGATTCTCTGTTACGGGACCTCCCTCCTCTGCCTGGGTGCTGGGCCTAAATATATGCCAATGGACTGTTGCAGTGGTGGCTGACGTGAAGCCTCATTCTCTGCTATGACATGCAGACTGATTCTCTGCTGACATGAAGCCAGATTCTCTGTTACGGGACCTCTCTCCTCTGCCTGTGTGTGTGCTGGGCCTAAATATATGCCAATGGACTGTTGCAGTGGTGGCTGACGTGAAGCCTCATTCTCTGCTATGACATGCAGACTGATTCTCTGCTGACATGAAGCCAGATTCTCTGTTACGGGACCTCTCTCCTCTGCCTGTGTGTGTGCTGGGCCTAAATATATGCCAATGGACTGTTGCAGTGGTGGCTGACGTGAAGCCTCATTCTCTGCTATGACATGCAGACTAATTCTCTGCTGACATGAAGACAGATTCTCTGTTACGGGACCTCCCTCCTCTGCCTGGGTGCTGGGCCTAAATATATGCCAATGGACTGTTGCAGTGGTGGCTGACGTGAAGCCTCATTCTCTGCTATGACATGCAGACTAATTCTCTGCTGACATGAAGACAGATTCTCTGTTACGGGACCTCTCTCCTCTGCCTGGGTGCCGGGGCCTAAATATCTGAGAATGGACTGTTCCAGTGGTGGGTGACGGGAAGCCAGATTCTCTGCTATGGAACCTCTCTCCAATTGATTTTGGTTAATTTTTATTTATTTAATTTTTATTTTAATTCATTTCCCTATCCACATTTGTTTGCAGGGGATTTACCTACATGTTGCTGCCTTTTGCAGCCCTCTAGCTCTTTCCTGGGCTGTTTTACAGCCTTTTTAGTGCCGAAAAGTTCGGGTCCCCATTGACTTCAATGGGGTTCGGGTTCGGGACGAAGTTCGGATCGGGTTCGGATCCCGAACCCGAACATTTCCGGGATGTTCGGCCGAACTTCTCGAACCCGAACATCCAGGTGTTCGCTCAACTCTAGTCACAATCTCAGGTACCATTTGCTCAGGGGGTAAGGATTAATTAGCTGACTAGAGTGTGACACTTTGAGCCTAGAATATTGAACCTTTTCACAATATTCTAATTTTAAAGTTGCATTACTGAAATAAATGAACTTTTCGAGTTTCACCTATAAGTAATCCTCTTAGGCCTTGATTCTCTAATTGGAGTAAAAAAGCGGTATAATACTACTGCTATTATACACTTACAGTTACTTAACAGTATATCCGAAAGACAGGTGCCAGGGCCTTCCAAGGGAACGGGCAGTGGAAAAAAAGTTTCTGTAGCAGCAGAAGAGGGATGGTAGCAGGAGTCTCAGCAACAGGCCAAAGCTTCCAGTGTCATACAGCAGTCATGTTTTAACCCAGCTGTACTTGAATGGTTGACTCAGTCTTCAACATCATCTAAACTGATATCAGACACCCCCAGCCATGAGTCGCTGGGTTCCACTGACAGAACACTTAATTGGCATGGCCTGGGAATAAGCCTTGTGCCCCCACATGTCCTGAACCTGACTCTTTCTTTTTCTGCTCCTTCAGCTTGGAAAGTATTGTACGCTACCGACTCTGCTCCGCTTTTGTACGCTACCGACTCTGCTCCGCTCTGCAGCTACTGCACAACCAAGATTTGGAGGAGAGGCAGGCAAGTAGCGACAATGAGAATCACGTGGGAGCAAGTATTGCGAGTGTTGAGGTGCAAACAATAGTGGATGATTATGTAGCCGATCGCATGCGTAAGCTGGGTCAAGAGGGTGCTTCATCATAATAACCATCATCTGGGGTGAGAGTGGCAGCTTGCACGTGAGACAGTGGGTGAGCCAGCAGGTTGCAAGCATGGCCAAGAGCAGTGTGAGATCGGGAGTCAAACGTGCCTGAAGTAGAGCGTCTGCTACTCAGGAGCCTACCTGTAGGTAAACAACTAGCAGTGCATGCATTAATAGAGGCAGCAGTAGGCAGTCAGCGTGGTGGGGGCAAAATGGCATTTTCACTGGTGTGGGAACTTCTCATCAAGTCACCGGAAGACGTCAGAGTGGCCATGTGGCCAGGTTGTATTGTAATGCATTGCAGAGGGGATCAGACCCCAGAAGTTGAAGTCCCAGAGTAGAACAAAAACAAAAAGTTTAAAAAAAGGGAGAAAAAGTGTTTTTCATAATAAAAAAAAGTTTTAAGTAAAGAAATAAATGAAAATTCCCAAAATAAAACACATAAAATAACACATTGGATATTACCGCGTTCGTAATGACTGAAATATCACATGATCCAACCTCTCACCTGAACGCTATAAAAAAAATTAAAACTGTGCTAAAACAAAAAATTTTGTCACCTTAAATTACAAAAAGCGCAACACCAAGTGATAAAAAGGGCACCAAAATGGAGCCAATCAAACCTCATCCCACAAAAAATAAGTCACTACATAAAACAATTGGAAAAAAAAAAAAAAAATAAACTATGGCTCTCCAGAATCTGAAGACACTAAAACATGATTTTTTGTTTTGTTTCAAAAATACTTTTATTCTGTAAAACTTTAATTAAAAAAAAGTATACATATTAGGTATTTCCGCATCCGTAAAAACCTGCTGTATAAAAATATCACATGAACTAATACCTCAAATGAACACCGTAAAAAATAAATTAAAAAACTGTCAAAAAAGCAATTTTTTGTCACCTTACATCACAAAAAGTGTAATATCAAGTGATCAAAAAGTCATATGCACCCTAAAATAGTACCAATAAAACCGTGATATGATAGCAAAAAAACAAAATGATCTCTTACATAAGTCACCCAAAAAATTAAAATAAAACTATGGCTTTCAGAATATGGAGACACTAATTTGTTTTTTCAAAAAGCCTTTATTATGTAAAACTGAAACAAAAAAACAAAAAGTTGTCATATTTGTCATTGATGCATCCATAACAACCTGCTCTATAAAAATTGCACATGATCTAACCTGTCAGATGAAACAAAAAATAAAAATAGTGCCAAAACAGCTATTTTTTGTTACCTTGCCTCACAAAAGTATAATATAGAGCAACCATTCATATGTACCCTAAAAAAGTACAACAAAACTGCCACCTTATCCCATAGTTTCCAAAATGGGGTCACTTTTTTGGAGTTTCGACTCTAGGGGTGCATCAAATGTGACATGGCAACTTAAAATTATCCCAGTGAAATCTGCCTTCCAAAAACCATATTGCGTTCCTTTCCTTCTGCGCCCTGCCGTGTGCCTGTACAGCAGTTTACGACTATATATGGGATGTTTCTGTAAACTACAGAATCAGGGTAATAAATGTTGAGTTTTGTTTGGCTGTTAACTTGTGCTATGTTACTAGAAAAAAATTGATTAAAATAAAAAATCTGCTTCTATTACAAATAAAATATTGACATTTGCCATCTCCACATCATTGCATTCAGTTTTTATTCACAATTTGTTTAGTGTCCCAACTTTTTTGGAATCCGGTTTGTACATGGAAATGGTGGGACTGTAGTACCAGCACCTTGGCCATGTGCACAATCATCTTCTGTGCCACAGTGATTGATTGCTGTCAAAACAAGTGACATGGAGAAGGAAAAGGAGGAGCATCAGGAGGAATAGACAACATTGAAGTCAATGCGAAGGAACGCAGATTCCTTCTGCTGACGTTGATGAGCCCTAATTCCTGGAGAGGGGGTGCGGTCCAGGTGGGAGATGCAGCGGTTGCTGTATCAGGCTGCAACACTAAATGAGTGGCACTTTATGGTGATGGTGACGCTCCATGTGTTGACGCAGGAACATCATCCTAATACTAGCACTCTGGCCAAGCCTCACCTTCTGCCCACACATCCTGCATAGCGTCACACTAACGTCCCCTAGTCATTAGTGAAAAATTGGCACATTGCCTAGTATCACTTTTTCACTCCACCACTGCATGATGCCTGCTTGTCGCTGCTTTTATGAACCTGTGCACTGCTAGTGGATTCTTCACAGGTAGCCTCCTGAGAAGCAGACTTGTGTACCACTCCCGTGTTTAGCTCCAGATCTTCCACTTTTTCTACCCTGCTGTTCCACCGGCATGCTACCATCTTTGCCACCTGATGATGATGATGCACCATCTTTACCCGGTTCCCATGTGCGATCGTCTACATAATTTATTTATGTTTTACATACACAGTGGACCTCTCTTCCAAAGATGGGATGGCCATCTGACTGTTCTGACAAAGATCATTGTCACCGAAAAGCAGAGCAGAGCCAGCGAATATCATTACTTGGACAGCAGAAGAAGCAGCAAAAGCAAGTGGCAGGTTCAGGACAGGTGTATTAGACCTAGTGTTCAGACTAAGTCTGACGCACAGAAAGCCTATGTATAACAGAACAAATTAAATATGAAGTGCGAAGCAGGTTCCAGCCTCAGCCAGATGCCCACCTTTGTCAGGACTTCCCCCAACTACTTTAACTCTTATGTCCAAGTTTTACATTGTTTTACCCCCTTTCCCAGGGGACTTGATAGCCTTATGGAACCACAGTCCTGCTCATTGCAAATTTGGTGCCACGAACAGGACTATAGACTATTATACCCATATCCTGACACACTGCATAATTTGGCGTCAGTGTAACCATATCTCAAATCCTGCTCATTGCACACACACACATACACTAAGCTTTATATATTAGACTAGCTGAAGGACCCGACGTTGCCTGGGATAGTAAATAACTGTTCTTAGCTATAACAAAATAGAATGGGTTAACCAAAAAATATTTAGCACATAAAAATCACAAACCAAAGACCGAAATTTTATTATCAAAAATCATGAGAAGTTCAGCACCACATAAATGCAACACAGATTAACTAAATGATTACCTAAGTAATGTGAAGTACATTATCTGCAACTCCTTATTCCAGAGCCTTTTGATAAACAACATTCTTTGTTTTTCCTTCCGGTGCAAAGATGAACAGATTTTTGGCAGTTCCAACTCTTGAAAAGGCCACATAAAGCTGACCATGTGAAAAGTATGGAGATTCCAAATTTATTCCTGCTACTTTTAAGGACTGTCCCTGAGCCTTGTTGATGGACATTACAAATGCCAGACAAACTGGAAACTGGAGGCGTTTAAAATCAAAAGGCAAATCAGGATTGAATGAGTGGAATTGTTGGAATAAAAAGTATATACTGTCAGTGGAGGTTGTGTATATACTGTCAGTGGAGGTTGTGTATATACTGTCAGTGGAGGTTGTGTATATACTGTCAGTGGAGGCTGTGTATATAATGTCAGTGGAGGTTGTGTATATACTGTATACTGTGAGTGAAGGTGTTGTGTATGCGTATAATCTGTGAGTGGAGGAGCTGCATATATAATATTGGTGTACTACATGGAGCAGCTGTTTTTTGTTTGGAGAAACTATATGTTCTTTGTGTGTTACATGGGAAATGTGTGTACTGTAGGGGGAACTGTACTATTCACAATATGGTTTGCACTTAGAGAGGCAATGTGGCTGGTAATCATGGGGATAATCTGGTTGATATGTATAGGTAAATGTGGCTGTAGTGATCCAATATGTTCTCCATTGTGGAATGTGGTACCATTGGTGTTAGTATTCTGCACTATGAGGTCTTGGCGCTTGGAGATTATCTAATATATAAAGCTGACTGCATGTTTGTGTGTGTGTATGTTTGTCCACTGTTCTGTCTGAGTGTGCGCTTCAGGGAGAAAGTCACCCTCCCTCCCACCTCTGCAGCTGACAGAAGTTGATTTTTTACATTCATTTTTTCAATCCCCGTCGGCTCAGGAGTGGGAGGGGGTGTGGCCTAACCAGATCAGGGGCGTGGCTTACTGTGACCTGGGGGTAGGGTTTTAAGTCTTTTGAGGGTGAACAAATTGTGGCAGGGGGCGTGTCTGGGCTCCTTCCTGCAAGTGTGACACCCCTCCGGGCACCTTACTGGCTCATTTGCATACCAAATAAACTGGATTTTCAGAGGATGAAAACATCTATTGCTGGAACAAAGGCACATCTTGAAATAAGGTACTAAGTGCTATTAGGCCATGGCTTTACTTCAATTGCGATTCTCCTGGTGACAGATTTCATTTAAAGCTCTCCTGCAGCAGTGAAGAAAAATGGCTGGGTTGTTATGGAAACCTGGAGTAAAACTGTGTATGTGGAGGCGGAAGGACCTGCGAGCTTCAGGAATGGTACATCCTAGAGAGCTGAGACCCAGTCTAAAACTTTCCCGGACACCTGATGTACCTGTGTGTCAAATTTCGTGATTGTCAATGTAACGGTGCGGATTCCTTCAGCGGACATACACACACACACACACACACACACACATACAATCAGCTTTATATATTAGATTATGCGAAAAGTCCACTTTTCCCGCATATTTATATAGTCGTAGCCAAAAGTTTTGAGAATTACATAAATATTGGAAATTGGAAAAGTTGCTGCTTAAGTTTTTATAATAGCAATTTGCATATACTCCAGAATGTTATGAAGAGTGATCAGATGAATTGCATAGTCCTTCTTTGCCATGAAAATTAACTTAATCCCCAAAAAACCTTTCCACTGCATTTCATTGCTGTCATTAAAGGACCTGCTGAGATCATTTCAGTAATCATCTTGTTAACTCAGGTGAGAATGTTTACGAGCTCAAGGCTGGAGATCATTATGTCAGGCTGATTGGGTTAAAATGGCAGACTTGACCTGTTGAAAGGATGGTGATGCTTGAAATCATTGTTCTTCCATTGTTAACCTTGGTGACCTGCAAAGAAACGCGTGCAGCCATCATTGTGTTGCATAAAAATGGCTTCACAGTCAAGGATATTGTGGCTACTAAGATTGCACCTCAATCAACAATTTATAGGATCATCAAGAACTTCATGGAAAGAGGTTCAATTCTTGTTAAGAAGGCTCCAGGGCAACCAAGAAAGTCCAGCAAGCGCCAGGATAGTCTCCTAAGGAGGATTCAGCTGCAGGATCGGAGTGTCACCAGGGCAGAGCTTGCTCAGGAATGGCAGCAGGCAGGTGTGAGCGCATCTGCACGCACAGTGAGGCGAAGACTTTTGGAAGATGGCCTGGTGTCAAGAAGGGCAGCAAAGAAGCCACTTCTCTCCAAAAAAACACCAGGGACAGATTGATCTTCTGCAGAAAATATGGTGAATGGACTGCTGAGGACTGGGGAAAAGTCATATTCTCCGATGAAGCCTCTTTCCGATTGTTTGGGGCATCAGGACAAAGGCTTGTCCGGAGAAGAAAAGGTGAGCCCTACCATCAGTCCTGTGTCATGCCAACAGTAAAGCATCCTGAGACCATTCATGTGTGGGGTTGCTTCTCATCCAAGGGAGTGGTCTCACTCACAATTTTGCCCAAAAACACAGCCATGAATAAAGAATGGTACCAAAACACCCTCCAACAGCAACTTCTTTCAACAATCCAACAACAGTTTGGTGAAGAACAATGCATTTTCCAGCACGATGGAGCACCGTGCCATAAGGCAAAAGTGATAACTAAGTGGCCCAGGGACCAAAACGTTGACATTTTGGGTCCATGGCCTGGAAACTCCCCAGATCTTAATCCCATTGAGAACTTGTGGTCAATCCTCAAGAGGCGGTGGACAAACAAAAACCCACTAATTCTGACAAACTCCAAGAAGTGATTATGAAAGAATGGGTTGCTATCAGTCAGGAATTGGCCCAGAAGTTGATTGAGAGCATGCCCAGTCGAATTGCAGAGGTCCTGAAAAAGAAGGGCCAACACTGCAAATACTGACTCTTTGCATAAATGTCATGTAATTGTCGATAAAAGCCTTTGAAACGTATGAAGTGCGTGTAATTATATTTCACTACATCACAGTAACAACTGAGACAAAGATCTAAAAGCAGTTTAGCAGCAAACTTTGTGAAAACTAATATTTGTGTCATTCTCAAAACTTTTGGCCACGACTGTACTTCAATAGCTTTTTTTTTTACATAATAGAGCAACAAATATCTGAATATAAAGATTTCTAAAATCAAAATAAGATCAAATAAGGAAATAATATGTAAGGGGGCTTTAATATATAGATAGGAACCAGGGAGACATATTCTGGATCAATATTGTCAATGTAATAATGCAAAACTATACCTCAGATCAAAAAGAAGGACATTTAAGTAGCAAAGAAGGACAAAGGGACTTGGGTCAAATAGAGGGACTGTCCCTCCAAGAGAGGGACACTCAGGACGTATGAAATAGAGGCCACCCTATACACACACTGCATTATATAGAGGACCCTATATAAACACACTGCACTATATAGAGGACACCTTATATACACATACACTGCACTATATAAAGGACATCACTTATACACACACACCGCACTATATAGAGGACACCCTATATATACATACACAAACTGCACTATATAGTGGATACCCTAGACACATACACACACACCACTCTATATATAGGACACCCCGTATACACACTGTACTATATAGGGGCACCCTATATACACACACCGCACTATATAGAGGACACCCTATATACACACACTGCAGTATACAGGGGCGTAGCTAACGGTTCATGGGCCCTGGTGCAAGAGTTCAGCTTGGGCCCCCCTTCCCTCAGTGCATTGTGTGTCTTCTTATGTGGCACAAGGGTCTTTGGGCCCCCTCAGGCTCCTGGGCCCGGTAGCGACTGCTACCTCTGCACCCCCTATAGCTACGCCCATGGCAGTATATAGTGGACACCCTAAATACACACACTGCACTATATAGAGTACTATATATATATATATATATATATATATATAGTACTCTATATATATATATATATATATACACACTGCTATATATAGAGGACACCCTATATACACACAGACACCACACAATATAGAGGACACCCTATATACACACACAACGCACAATAAAGAGGACACCCTATATATACACACACACTGCACAATATAGAGAACACCAAATATACACACACACACTGAACTATATAGAGGACACCCTATATACACACACATCACACAATATAGAAAATCCCCCATATACACACACTTCACTATATAGAGGACACCCTATATACACACAATGCACTGTATAGAGGACACCCTATATACACACACACACCACACATTAAAGAGGATACCCTGTATACACACACTGCACAATATAGAGGACATCCTAAATATATACACACACACACTGCACTATATAGAGGACACCCTATATACACACACCACACAATAAAGAGGACATCCTATATATATATATATATATATATATATATACAAAACACAAATACAAATAGTGCAGCAGCACAGTCAGAGCCAATGGACTGGGTGCAAATCCCCACAGAGGCAGGCCGCTCCTCCACGGTATACAGTAAACGAAAAAACGAGGCAGCACTTCCAGCTTCTGGTGTACGGGTGAAGACCCCAAACTTTAATCCAAGTTTGGGGTCTTCACCCGTACACCAGAAGCTGGAAGTGCTGCCTCGTTTTTTCGTTTACTATATATATATATATATATATACACACTGCACTATATAGAGGACACCCTATATACACACACTGCAGTATATAGTGGACACCCGAAATACACACACTGCACTATATGGAGGACACGCTATATACACACACCACACAATAAAGAGGACATCCTATATATATATATATATATATATATATATACACACACACACACTGCACTATATAGAGGACACCCTATATACACACACTGCACTATATAGAGGACACCCTATATACACACACTGCACTATATGGAGGACACCCTATATACACACACTGCACTATATAGAGGACACCCTATATACACACACTGCACTATATGGAGGATACCCTATATACACACACTGCACTATATAGAGGACACCCTATATACACACACTGCACTATATAGAGGACACCCTATATACACACACTGCACTATATGGAGGACACGCTATACACACACACACACACACACTGCACTATAAAGCATACCTCTTAACTTTTTGGACGGTCAAAGACGGACATTTATGGTTTATTATGTGAGAGGCCTTTTTCTGCATATTTGCATATTTATATAATTTAATGGATTTTTTTTTTTTACACAATAGAGCAAAAATTATCTGAATATAAAAGATTTCAAAAATCAAAATTACATCAAATAAGGAAATAATATGTAAGGGGGCTTTAATATATAGATAGGAACCAGGGAGACATATTCTGGATCAATAATGTCAATGTATTAATGCAAAACTATACCTCAGATCAAAAAGAAGGACATTTAAGTAGCAAAGAAGGACAAAGGGACTTGGGTCAAAAAACATACTACCCCTCCAAAAGAGGGATGCTTGGGAGGTATGGTATAAAGGACACCCTATACACACACTGCATTATATAGAGGACCCTATATAAACACACAATATAGAGGGAACCCTTTATATACAGTACATACACACACACTGCACTTTATATAGGACACCCTATACACACAGACACCACACAATAAAGAGGACACCCTATATACACACACACTGCACTATATAGAGGACACCCAACACACACATACCACACAATATAGAAGACGCCCTATATACACAAACACACTGCACTATATAGAGGACACCCTATATACACACAAATTGCACTATAGAGAGGACACTCTACATATATACACACACCGCATGATATAGAGTACACCTTATATACACACACTGCACTATTTTGTAGACACCTTATATACACACCGTGCACTATATAATGGACAAAATATAGAGAACACCCTATATACACACACCACACAATACAGAGGACACTCTATATACACACACTGCACTATATAAAGGACACACTATATACACACACGACACAATATAGAGGACACCGTATACATACGCACTGCACTGTAAAGAGGGCACCCTATATATACACACATCGCACAATATAGAGGATACTCTATACACAAACACCTGACAATATAGAGGACATTGTTTACATACACACTGGACTGTAAAGAGGGCACCCTTTATACAAACACAATGTACTATATCGAGGACACCCTATATACACACACTGCAATATAAAGAGGACACCCTATATACTCACACACTGCACTATATAGAAGATACCCTACATAAACACTGCACTATATAGAGTACACTATATATATATATATATATACTGCACTATATAGAGTACACCCTATATACACACTGCACTATATAGAGTACACTACATATATATATATATATATATATACGGCACTATATAGAGTACATCCTATATACACACTGCACTATATAGAGTACACTACATATATATATATATATATATACGGCACTATATAGAGTACATCCTATATACACACTGCACTATATAGAGGACACCCTATATACACACTGCACTATATAGAGTACACCCTATATACACACTGCACTATATAGAGTACACCCTATATACACACTGCACTATATAGAGGACACCCTATATACACACTGCACTATATAGAGGACACCCTATATACACACTGCACTATATAGAGGACACCCTATATACACACTGCACTATATAGAGGACACCCTATATACACACTGCACTATATAGAGGACATACCTCCCAACTTTTTGGATAGTTAAAGAGGGACATTTACGGTTGATTATGTGAAATGTCCACTTTTTCTACATATTTATATACTTCAATAGCTTTTTTTTTTGCACAATAGTGCAAAAATGATCTGAATATAAAGATTTCTAAAATCAAAATTACATCAAATAATTTTTATTTTATTTTTTTTCCTTTTACTGGGGTTCTAGAGGTCTGGCTGCATATTAATGCTGTAACTGCATAACTCATGGTACAAGTTTTAGTTCCCAAATACATGATAGGCAAATAATATATGGTCTGAGACTGCACCTAGTGGCCTGTCCTGAAGTTCCAACTTTGTAGTGATAATTTTTATAAGAATCATAAAGCAAAATAAGTCTATAAAATTCAGTTGTAAAAAGTCATCTTCGTAATTTCACTTTAACTGCATGTATTACCCTGTCTTGCAGTTGCCTTCCTGCAATAAAACAAGTTTGAAGCCTGACACAGAATTGGTCTCCATGGAGAATAATATTTTTAGTCATTTTTTCCAGAGCATTTTCTTATACGAGACCAAACCTGATAATTAACATTGCATTTAGGAGTAGAGTCAGAATTCCACATTCCAGGATAATTGACTTCTTAGGATTTCTCGTGATATATAACCTAGATGTTCCAGAGGTTACATAATATTGTCCTCTTTCTTTGTCCTCCATAAAAAAATGATGCATGGTAAATTTAGATTCAGTTATGAAATATCTAAAAGTGCAGCTGTAATTACATAATATAAACCATTTTGTCTTAAAGGGTTTTTATAGGACAGGTCATGAATATCTGATCGGTGGGTGTCTGACATCACTTTCGGTCATATGGCCTGTGTGCAACTTAATTCCATTCAAGTGAATGGGCCTGTGCTACAATACCTAGAACAGTCCCTATACATATAAGGGCTTGTTCACACAAAGGTTTTTTTGCGTTCCGTATACGGGCCGTTTTTTGTGGTCCGTATACGGTCCGTACACGGAACCATTCATTTCAATGGTTCCACAAAAAAACGGAATGTACTCAGTATGCATTCCGTATTTCCGTTTTTCCGTTCCGTTCAAAGATAGAACATGTCCTATTATTGCCTGCAAATCACGTTCCGTCGCTCCATTCAAGTTAATAGGTCCACAAAAAAAACTGAACACATACGGAATGTATTCCGTATGTCTTCCGTATCCGTTCTGTTTTTGCAGAACAATCTATTGAAAATTTTATGCCCAGCCTAATTTTTTTCTCTGTAATGACTGTATATGCCATATGGAAAAACAGAACGGAACCAGAAACACTACTGAAACAAAAAACCGAAAAACAAATCCGTTAAAAACGGCCCGCAAAACACTGAAAAATCCATACAGTCGTGTGAACGAGCCCTAATGGAGATGTGCTTGATATGATGTTAGGAAGCCGCAGCACTGACCAGAGTGCTGCAGCTCCTTGAAACAGCTGATAGCTGGGGGTGCCAGAAGTCAGATCCCCCTGATCAGATAGTGATGGCTATTCCTGAGGAGAGGTCAACAATATTGTACTCCCAGTAAACCTCTATAAAGGGGACATCCAATGCTTTACAGATGAAGAACTTTACAGATGAAGGACTAGTACTACAATAAACTGCTGACGTTTATGTCTCTGATTAGTGTGAGTGGCAATGTTTTGTACAACCAATGAAACATATTGAACTTGATATAATAATTCCCCTAGCAACATCAGTTGCATGTATAATTCCAGTGTGGGAGATGCAATGGATATACATTTTGGTCATTTATTGAATGTTAGACAGAATAGAATATTGATAGAATATAGATGATATATGATAGATATGATATAGATCTGATGTGATAGATGATATGATAGATGATATGATAGATCAGGCATCCTCAAACTGCGGCTCTCCAGCTGTTGCAAAACTACAACTCCCAGCATGCCCGAACAGCCTACAGGTATCAGCCTACAGCAGGGCATTGTGGGAGTTGTAGTTTTACAACAGCTTGAGGGCCGCAGTTTGAGAATGCCTATGATAGATGATATGATATATGTTAGATATATGATATATGTATGATAGATAGAATATTGATGATAGATAGAGTTCAAAGGAAAATCCTCTCTCCAGCTCTGTGAAGCAGAATAAAGAGCACTTGCATTACAACCATAGATAACTTCATAAACCAAATATAGCAATAGCCACTACACGGCAGCTATGTACACTAGTATAGTTCATAACAAATATGACTGAATACACTATAGAATTATAGTTCAGAAGCCATTGCTGGGACAGCACAGAGAAAATGCAAGGCTCAACAAAAACACCCATACAGCCAATGAAATAACTGTATTATTAATCTTTTTACATATAAACCTAATAAAGTGGAACTTGGTGTGCTCTCCATTGGACTTTCATTCTGTCCCTCCAAAGCCCTTGATAAAGTTGAACTCTGTAGTAATATGGAAAATTATTTCAGGAGACTGCACCTCAAGTTAGAAGAGTAGGTGGTGCTCTATGCAAGCGCCGCTTCCTGTTTATTACAATGCCCGTCATCTCGGAAGTTTCAGTTGTGCACTGTGATGATAAGTACTCACTCCATTCACTTGAATAAAGCAAGTACTTGTCATTACACTATGTCACCGCTCCGGAGGAGACGACACATAGTGTAATGAACAAGAAGCAGCGCTCACATGGAGTGCCGGCTCCTCTTCACACAGCCGAACGCCGGGGGTGTCGGGTGTCAGTTGTCTGCCGATCTGATATTGATGACCTATCTTGAGGATAGGTCATCAATGTATATGGCCTGCTTAATCCCTTTAAGGCCCCACAGACTAGGCAACATACTACAGCTCTGTGCAACTTTACAGGGCCAAGTTATCTACTTTAACATTATATAGAGTGTAGTTACATAAAATTCACTACTGTATGAAGGATTTATCAACCAGATGTACACACTGCTAAATGTCCAGAGTACTGTTATTGTAAAGCGAAAGTAATTCATAATTTCACATTTTGTTGCCTACGATACCATAGCTATAAGAAGGCAGTGGTGGCAAACCTATGGCACAGGTGCAAGAGGCTGCCCTCAGAGCCCTCTCTATGGGTACCCGCGCCCTGTATCAATATGCCTTAGGCCTCGTTCACACTTTAGTGTTTGGTCAGTGATTTCCATCAGTGATTTGTGAGCCAAAACCAGAAGTGGAGCCTCCACAGACATGAGGTAGAAGGGAAAGATCTGCTCCTGTTCTGTGTTTAGAGTTGCACATGGTTTTGGCTCACAAATCACTGATGGAAATCGCTGACTAAACACTGAAGTGTGAACAAGGCCTTAGAATTTCCCTGACATTCATCAGCGCATTGTATGTGGGAAGGGTATTATAGCTAAATGATAAAGTACATGGAAGATACTGTATATTGGACCTCAGGTTGGTATTCAGGGTAAATTGCCATGCTGGCACTCTGTGATAAATAAGTAGGTTTTGGGTTGCAGTTTGGGCACTCAGTCTCTAAAAGGCTCTATGGTAACATCAGATAGCTGTAAAAAAAACTTTACGTGGAATTAATTAGGGTCTATGGTGAGACATTATTTACCTATTTATTTATGAAGTGCCATTTTGATGTACAGCCCTTGATCAACTGGCCAAAAAGTCCATAAACAACCAACAGCCCATTAATGATAGCTTAAAATATTTAAAGGGGTTATCCCATGAATTATGTTCATAACAAAAGTCCTAATAATACTGCATAATGTGTTGAGTTTTTAATATACAAAATTACAAATAGGCTTTTTATCATATTTTTTTTTCCTTTTATGGGTCCTCCTTGCTACTGCTGCTAATCTATGTTGTTGGGGGCAGGCTCTGGACGGAATCAATCTCCTTCCCCTTCCGGTAGCTGACAATATACTTCCTTCTTACTTTCTCTGCAGAAATAGTCTTTTCAGCTATACAGCTATACTTCAGCTATGCTATAGAGCAGGCATGCTCAACCTGCGGCCCTCCAGCTGTTGCAAAACTACAACTCCCATCATTCCTGGACAGCCTACAGCTGTCAGCCTACAGAAGGGCATGGTGAGAGTTGTAGTTTTACAACAGCTGGAGGGCCACAGGTTAAGCATCCATGCTATAGAGTATCACTATGCAGAGACCTACCTGTGGGAAGAGTGACTGAGCATGGGTGTTCACCAGCTCATTAAGTGGATGTGCACTCTGCTATACACTTTCACCACCAGGTGGCACCATGGGTGGAAATGTGAAATCTCTTCACCTGACCTGGACCTCTTCCCTGGACCTTTTTTAACAGCATGTAAATAGCAAGTATTGTTCTTTGTTATGATCTATACAATCAACATGATCAACCACTTTCATTAAATTTGTGGTTTTCTGATAGTTGACATTGTAGTGAAAGTCTAATATGACACCCAAGATTTATTGATTTATCCATATAGTGTGAGTTAGCTTTCTTATGATGAATGTGTATGTATAGGCACCTTAACTCTGGATCCAAACATGGTCTGAAGTTCAAGCTGAAGGCTTTAGCATTTGTGGTCATAGTTTAATTATATGACCAATGTACTGTAGAGCTGATATTCCATTATATAATGATACAGTAGTTACACCCAACAAAGGGAGTTGAAAGGACAATGAGCGTATAAGTGCTCTGTCTGCTCGGCTAAATCTGCATCTGAGTTTCGCTACCTGTCAGCTAGATAGACACACCCTATACTCATAGGCCGTTTTTTAAAAGCTGGTTACTCTTCATGTTTTGACCAGGCTACTAGCCAAGTTTACACTGCTATAATGGGTTTGTTTCTTACTTAGTGCCTCATGTCTGTTAATTTATTAAAATGAGCTATGTTCCTGAGAAATCTACACACTGTGAGGACATCCAAACACATCAGAGGACATCTACTAATGCAGTTATGCCAGTTCTCCACCCCAATTGCTTTAGAAAATATCACTCTTTCTTGAAAGTCCAAAACCACTTTTACAAAGTAAAATGCGTGGGGATTCCCAGTCACACTAAGGCCTCATGCACAAGACTGTGTCCGTTTTTTGTGGTGCGCGTTTTGTGGACATATTCTATACTTTTGTGGAACGGACATACTGTACAGATGCTAAAAGCACACAGATGATCCATGTGCTTTCCGCATCCATATGTCCGTTCAACGAAAGGATGGAAAATGTTCTTTACTTGGCCGCAAAATCATGGACCTATTGAAGTCAATGGGTCCAAATGCAGATCCACAATGTGTAGACCACAAAATACATATTATTGCGTGCATGAGGCTTAAGGCTCTGTGCAACCTTTGTTCCAACCGTGCTCTGAAAAAGTATGGAATTGTATATATATATATATGCAGTGGGGTACATCTCCCATTGACTCCAACTGTATACATACTGTATACATTCCTTGTAGTGGCTCACTGCAATGAAAACCACAGTTTACAGTTTCAAAAGGGTATACAATTGTATACAAACCCATCGGAGGCAAAAAATGGACACTCTTTTGGTGAATGGACACTCTCTGGTGAATGGAGCCCAATGGATATGCCAGATAAAAACATCAGGAGCTTTTCCATACAGTAGATCAAATGTACACAGACCAATGCTGCAAGTAGATTGTGAAAGTTTCCCAACACATTTGTGAACATCCTGTCATTCAAAATAGAGAATATTCTTTAAAGAACGTGTCCCCATTGAACTATATGGAACGTGCTACTGTGAAAATTCCAGTAGAATGCCTCACAGTATGTATGTCTGAGGGTCCAGTGACCAGCTGTCCCTCCAACTCCATTGACTAAGGCTACATGCACACGACCGTTTTTTGGGTCTGCATCCGAGCCGCATCAGTTGCTCTGTTCCGAGGCCCCACAAAAAAAAAAAATAGCATGTCCTATTCTTGTCCGTTTTGCGGACAAGAATAGGCATTTCTACAATGGGCCACCCGTTCCGTTACGCAAATTGCGGAAGGCCCACAGGTGGCTTCCGTTTTTGCGGATCCGCGGTTTGCAGACCGAAAAAAAACGGCACGGTCATGTGCATGTAGCCTAAGTATATTGTTGGAATAAGTTACTAATGTGACATTTATAAACCTTTAATATTAATAATGAATTCCACTGGAAACAAAACTTCAAGAACATTTGAGCAACACTGTATTTTGGCAGTAGTTGCATGCAATGGCGTACCTAGAGAAGTAAGGGCCCCATAGGAAGGATCAAACCAGGCCCCCCACACAGGACAGAAGGGTTTCTGCCAAAACCCTTTTCAATGACCTTTGATCCTCATTTGCTAAAATGTTTTCCTTTAGGAGGTGGAGTCCTGGCCAAGTTTTCATCTCCAGTAGAAGAGGGGATAATCCCAACTTAGACTGGGCCGCCTCCTCCCAACGCCGTTTCGCCACACGGGCTTCTTCCGGGGAATCAATTCATATCAATACCATCTGTAGCACGTCAACTCTGCAGCCGCCTCCTCCCAACGTCGTTTCGCCACACGGGCTTCCCCGCAAGAAGCCTGTGTGGCGAAACAGCATTGGGAGAAGGCAGCTGCAGAGTTGGCGTGCTACAGATGGTATTGATATGAATTAAAGGGGTTTTCTCAACACGCAGTTTTATACTTACCTGCTCCCGTCCACTTCCTGGTTTCGGCACTCGGCAGGGGGCGGGCTCCATCTTGAATCCGCGCATGCGCCCTGGTGATTTCTTCCTGGCCAGTATAGTATTTGCCAGGAAGAAGTCACCAGGGCGCATGTGCGGACTCGGCGTGCGCGTTCAGTACAGCGTGCGGCCAGCCGGGAGAAGAAAATAAGTCGTCTGCGCACGCGCGGCCACAGCGATTCCTGAGAAGAGCGGTGGCCATAACCAGGGGAGACGGAAGACAACAGTCAGGTAAGTATAGGTTTATTTTTTTCTAAGGGGTGGGGATTTTTTAATTAAATATATTTAGAAAAATGATCACTGTTAAATCATTAACAGATTTAACAGTGATCATTAAGATGATAATACCCCTTTAATTCCCCGGAAGAAGCCTCTGTGGCGAAACGGCGTTGGGAGGAGGCAGCTGCAGAGTTGGCGTGCTACAGATGGTATTGATATGAATTGATTCTCTATCCTGCCCTTATATATGTACTTTAAAAGACTCATATGTGGCTATTGTGCCCTGGGTGTTAGTAATGGGTTCATCGGGCATACTGTGATAGTGACCTAATTTTTTTTATCATATTCTGAGGCTGACAAACTCTGCAGTTTCCTCTTTGTCCTCTCTTAGGGGTATCACCTGCTGCGATTCTACTTACATGTTTTTATATGTATTATAAGAACTGAATAAAGTATATTTTTTCTAAAATTGACGGAGGTAATTATTTCTTTGTGGGGTTTGCAGTGTTTGAAACCAAAATGAGAAATGGATTTATACAGTAGATATCTTCCATTCATGATCCGTTCCTACCCTTGGCTTCAAAAAGTGCATAAAAAAAACTTGAATGTGGAAACCCAAGGTTTTTTGACACGTTCTGAATGTTTTCGACTTGAACTATAAATTAAATCTACCTTGTTCCGCATCTCTGTACTTTGTACTTTACAGCTTTAACTCTTTGCACAGGAAATCAGTGATTCAGATTAATAACTTTGACGAGTTGATGAGTTTCATCTCAGTCTTAGAATGTGTATCATTTACATTTAGGAATGAAGAAACTTGGCCTGATACCACATGAGACTGCGCCGTCTCAGCCTATGGTCTAGATATATAATAAAGAAAATTAGCCTAATAATTAAGAAAATTATACATTTTCACAGGCCTGTCCTGGGTCAGTACATATAAGCATGCATAGGATATAGCAGGTTATTACGAAGATCGGCAGTGTGTCACCATAAAACCTGTGTTATTATCGTGTCACTCCCCTCTCTAAAGCTTTTTAAAACCTGTAATTTGCCATTAGTCACTATAAGATTTTTATTGTATTTTCTCAAATACAAATAGGTATGTCCACATCACTCTAAAGTTATAGCTGTCATCACTTCAGCCTGGAAAACATTCAAACTCTCCCCCTATATGTCAGCCATTTTTTAACATGAAACATTGAACCATACCAGAATTCAACATTTACTGTTTTCTAAATTCTCCATATAATGCTTTCCAATTCTACATAGGAATCAATATGTGTTTATTTTATTCAAGAAACCTGCACAAAAATTCTAAAGCGTACTATAATACATCTGTTATTTTACAAATAAAAGGTGTTGTCCACTTGGAATAATCCTTTTCTGCTAGAAGGTTCTTCCAATATTAAGCAGATCCTCATCAAAAGGTGTCGGGGAAAGATCAGGCATGTTGAATTTTAACATACCGGATTCTTTGTTATAAAGGGAGATGTCAATGAAAGAGGTGTCTAGTTGGGGCTTAGCCCCCTCTCCCTGTTGAGAAGTACTGCACACTCATGTGTGTGGAGGAGTCAGGAGGATTAGCTGCAGGCCAAACAGGTGTTCATCTGAAAGCTATTGAGGGTGTATGGGCACCTTAAAGGAAACCCAACCGCAAGTGTTCAATTCAACTTCAGCACACCCACAGGGGAGAACATAGTAACATCTAATATATAAAGCTGAGTGTATGTATGTATGACCACTAAAGGAATCCGCACCGTCGCTTTTATAATCACAAAATCATGACATTTGGCACATAGGTACATCAGGTGGCCAGGAAGGTTTTAGATAAGGTCTCAGCTCTCTAAGACGTAACATTCCAGAGATATTCCCAAAAAATGCAAATATGGCACCATCACATGACCTACATTAGCCTGCAGGTCTTTCTCCTCATATCCCAACTGCCATACACACGGTCACATGACCCTTATCAGCCAATAGAAGCTAGCAGGCCCTTAGTCTCCACATACACACCGTATTACACAGTATTTTCCATAACAACTCAGCCATTTTTCTGCACTGCTGTAGGTCAGCTTTAAAGGGGCAGGGTGTACTGTTAAAGGGTCAGGCTGCTGCGGAGGTCACAGTAAAGGGGATGATCCTCTATGGAGGTCAGTGTTAAAGGGGTTGTCCAGGTTCAGAGCTGAACCCGGACATCCCTCCATTTTCACCCCGACAGCCCCCCTGACATGAGCATCGGAGCAGTTCATGCTCCGATGCTCTCCTTTGCCCTGCGCTAAATCGCGCAGGGCAAAGGCATTTTTCTGAGTTCCGGTGACATACCGGGCTCTCTATGGGGCTGACAGGCAGCCCGGTGACATTACCGGCACTGATGGGCGGGATTTGGCTCTGCCCTAGCCAGTAAAACGGCTAGGGCACAGCTAAAGCCCGCCCCTCAGAGCCGGTGACGTCACCGAACACACTGCTGGGCGGAAGTTACCGCCCGGCAGTGTGTTATTGAAAACACAAGAGCCTGTGCTCTGCGCGATCTAGCGCAGGGCACGGGAGCGCATCGGAGCATGAGATGCTCCGATGCCAGGCTCAGGAGGGCTGCCGGGGTGAAAATAAGGGTATGTCCGGGTTCAGCTCTGAACCCGGACAACCCCTTTAAGGGGGATATTGCTGTAGAGGCCACTGATAAGGGGGTGGGGTGTTGTGGAAATCACATGGGGTACTGTGGAGGTCACTAATAAAGGGGAGGTCGCTATGGAGGCCACAGTTAAGGGGACAGTCTGCTCTCAGAAAACATTCTTTTAATCCCTGCCGGCGCGCTTCTCTAGTCATGCTTGAAGTCAAGGGGGCAGTAGCCTCCATGCTTCAATTCAAGATAACCACGCCCGTTTCCCTGCCCCTTCGCTGTGACTGACAGACGGCAGTTTGGCTGGCTTTGCCTAACTCTCTGCATAAGCGCTGTCAGTCACAGCGAAGGGGCAGGGAAGGGGGCGTGGTTATTTTGACTTGAAGCATGGAGGCCACTACCCCCTTGACTTTAAGAATAGCTAGAGAAGCACGCAGGGCAGGGGATAAAATAAAGTTTTCTGAGCTTTAGCCGCATCGGCCTTCAGGAAGAAAATTATCGTCGGAAACACGCTGCTGGCTACTGTCAGATACTGCTGGTGGCTTGGAATGGTGTTTGGAGGTGACAAGTTCCCTTTAAGTATTTGGTTTTGCAGCATAAACAAATACTACAGTGCAGCACAAATTACTAATTGGATTTTATTTTATCAGCAACTGTCTTCTTTTCTTGTTTGTGCTTTCAATATGGTATAACTACAAAAAAAAAACAGCCACAACATACCGTCCGAACACCATTTTGACTCATTACGGTGTTCAGCCCAACGCCGCGTGTGCTCGAGCGCGATGCTCGAGTCTACTCCCCACTGCTACGCAGCCAATAAACATGCGTGGTAGTACTGGCACTCGCTGTAATGCTGTAGCCATGTTGGTTACTGGCATTACAGTGACTGGCTGGCCGGAAACTATATAGCACTCAATGACAAGTGGTTCGGCTTAGTCTTAGTCAGGGAGAGCTGCAGCAGAAAGGACAGATAGTGTAGGGACAGGATTATATATTTTTTTTAGGCAGGGTTTAGTCTTGAAAGGTGTTAGAGATCCAAAAGCTATTTTAAGGACTATTGTTTTACCTGGCTGCAATATGTATTATTAGCGCAACCTGTGCTAATTTGCGTGCAGTTGTTTGGCCGCTACTGACAGTGACACAACCTCTGCTACATCTGTTGTGTTACATTTGCGCAATGTGATATTCAGTGTAATTTTTTTGCCGCTGGTGACAACGACATTACCTGCACTACATCTCCTGAATAACGTCTGCGCATCCTAAATATCAGTCACATTCAGTTTAATTTTTTTGCTGCTGGTGACAGAGACATTACCTGCGCTTACATCTCCTGCATAACGTTTGCGCATCCTAAATATCAGTGACATTTAGTTTAATTTTTTTGCGCATACACTTACAAAACCTGCACTACTGTACGTGTGACATACTGACAAGCATATATACCATTTAATATGCTCGAAGTGAGCAGTAAGGAATGGGGAAGTGGCCGTGCTGCTGATGGTGCTTGCAAAATCATGTCCCTGGGCGCTGTGAAACTGTGGCTGGTGCCGGAGCACAAGAAACACACTCATCCACGATTCCTAGCTTCATGTCTGAGTTTGCAGGGCGGCGCAAGGCACGACTCTTGAAGTCACACCAGTGCGACAAGGTGGTTGGTTGGATTGCGGCAGATAATGCTTCCAGTCGGTTAAGCACCACCCTGTAAAGTCCAGTCTCAGTAGCCAAGAGTCTAGTCAACAGATTCTTCCCTGATCCTCCTTCCTCCCACCATGGAGAGTCTTGGCAAAAAAGTGATCCCACACTCGGATATTCCGAGGAGCTCTTTTCATCACCATTCCTTAATTTGGCCCTCTCGCCAAGCCCGTTTAAAAAGGGACATGAGGAGATCTTGTTCCCTGATTCCCAAACTCTTGAGCATCCACAGTCATAAAAAGATGACGGTGGGGAACAGCAATTAGTGTTTCACAAGGTGGATGATGATGATGAGACACAGATGCCATTAAGTCAACCGCAATTAGTGTCTCAAGAGGTTCATGATGAGGATGAGACACAGTTGTCAATATGTGAGGTTGTTGTTAGGTCAACTGGTCAGGAGGATGACCAGAGTGAGGAAGTAGAAGAGTAGGTGGTGGACAATTAAATCACTTACCCAAACTGGAAAGGTGGTAAGCAGAGCGAGGACAGCAATACAGAGGAAGAGGGATCCGCAGCACCACAACAGGCTGGAAAAGGCAGTGGGGAGGCAAAAGGTAGAAGGCGGGCCACACCAAACAGGCCCACAACTCTTCCCCGGAGCACCCCCTTGCGGCAATCTCCCCCAGGTGTTCCGCAGTCTGGCGCTTTTTTGAGGAAAATGCAGACAATAAATTAATTGTCATTTGCAACCTATGCCGTACCAAAAAGAGCAGGGGCGTGAAAACAAACAACCTCACCACCAGCGCCGCAGGAGCGCCGCTGCCTTCTCAGCTGATGGGTGGGGGTCCCGCGTGTCGGACCCCCGCCGATCAGATGCTGATGACCTATCCAGAGGATAGATCAACAGTTTAAAAAAAGTGCAGAACCCCTGTCAGGAAGGTCTGGTTCTGCTGAAGCACACTGATTGTGGACTATGACCCAGGTGCTTTTAAGCAAGATTTCCTGAAAAATGGGATTCTTATATGCAAACTGCAGGGAGTGAGGAGTGTAGCATTGGTATTACTCACTTCTCCCTGGTCTTCTTCTGGGTGCTGCACTGTGTAGAGCATTAGGACTTAGTACACATAGGTACTCACTATGACAAGACACTGTGCAATGTAAGATCACAGTGTAGATCTCCAGAGTGGTAGCACTGACCAGAGTGGCAGAGGTGAGATTTTTAGGGGGGCACATACATTTTTTTAGGTCCGATCTGAGATCTGCACAGATCTGACGAATTAGGGGGCAAATTAATTTTGGAGTCTGATCTGATGTCTGCAAAGATCTGAGGGACGGATGTTTAGTGGGACCCATGAGTTTTGTGATCTGATCTGAGATCAGCAGGGACCTGACGATTCAAGGGACCTCATACATTTTGGGGTCTGATCTGAGATCTACAGGGATCTGAAGGACGGGGGTTTAAGTGGCCACATGAATTTGGGGTCTAATATGAGGTCTGCATTTAAGGAAAGGAGGTTAAAGGGGGGGCCACATCATTTTGGGGGGTCTGATTCTTTTGCTGTATGAATTTAGAGTCTGATCCTGGGATCTGTATGAATTTGTGGTCTGTATAAATTTGGGGTCTAAACTGGGGTTTATATTAATTTGTGTCTAATTTGGGGTCTGTATTAAGTTTAAGATCTGGTCTAGGGTTTGATACACCTAAAGTCTGCTTTGGGGCCCATCACTTTCTAGTTATGTAGCTGTGTCCTTTGGCACTTTTATTTTAGCAGTACAGAATTTTAGATAATGGGCAGCACTGTCTTTACAGTAATGTGGACACATGGGGCAGCAGCAGGCATATTATTGTTGGAGGCTACAGGATGACAGTATTAAAGGGGCAGGTGGATAGGGGGTTCTTTGCTAAAGTGGGTGGGGATCGATTGCAGAAGTAATGAGTAAAGTCAGAGTCATAACCTCAATCTTCTGGGCCCTAATGTAAAATCTGTAACAGGTCCAATCTACCATATGCCATGTATTAATACTGGTGTCTTCTTATCTAGCAGCGGAGGTAGTATACCCCTGACCAAAGAAGTCTGTGCATGAAGGTCTGGACCAAATGGAGAAGGAAAGGAAAGTAATCACCTGTAATTCACTGGATTTACATTTGGTATACCCCTGACTGCTTCTTATAAAACGATTTTAAATCCCTTTTTTAGAACGTAGGGTCTGTTTGAATTGAATTGGTGGGTGGGGGAGCAAAAATTTGCCGAAGTGGCTATGCCAGTCAGTGTGAAGTAGAGGTGCTTTTGTTTTTTTGCCTGGTCAGAGATCTGCAACCCTGCATTACACCCCCCACCTACCACAAAGTGCAGGTATCCATCTGACCCATGCCACCATCCTGCCCCAAATGTTCTCCCTTTTGAAAACTAAAATATGGTCACCCTAGTTTAAAGGACAGACTTCAACCATATATTTATGGCGGAGGTCCTTATGGGGTTAGGCTGAATTTCTACATGATAAACCTTGTTTTCTCCAACAGCTGACCTTAGGAAAGGTGAAGCTAGCCAAGAATTATCTAATGTCCACTGGAACTCCACTATATGACACTGCTACTGGTGAGTGCAGATCCCATCGTTGTCCCCCCAGGGCTTTGACTATCCTTGCTCTGGCCGTTTGCACAGTCACAACCTAACCAGTCCATGAGTGAACAGGCTTTGCTTTCATCAGCCTATATGTTATAGTTTTACTTGGGGCAAAGTAGATTAATGGGCTCCAGATAAACCTGAATTTTTAGAGCTTGGTTGAACATGGGCTTCAATCAGCCTGCTTTTATTGTTTTTGCCCCTCGTATGAGATGTAGACATTAGTGTTGATCGGGAATATTATAATCGCAAATTTATATCGCGAATATCAGCATTTCGAGAATCCGTGAAGATGTAGAATATAGTGCTATAAATTCGTAATTGCGAATATTCTAGTTTTTCTTTTTTCATCAGTAACCTTCCTTCTTGCTTGTGGGCCAATGAGAAGGCTGCAATGTCTTTGTCTGAGCTTAGCAACATCCCTAGCAAACAGTAGGAAAGTTGCCTACCCCTTACTATTACCACCTATTAAATCATCCAAAGGATGAGATTATGTGTGCCGAAAAGTTATAACACAGCCAATTGAAATAAAAGACACACATGTACAATTATAACACAAATATATTTATTGAATAATAAATATAACAACAGACCATAGACAATGATAAAATGAGTAGCAGCAGTGCAGACAAGCGTTGCGATGAGCAGCTCAGCCGCCTGACTCTGGGTAAATAAATCCAAAAATCCAAAAGAGGAATAGGGAAACAGTGTATGCTGCACGGAGCAGGCAATATAAACCCTACCCCCAATACACGTACAAGCCTCCAACCCCCACAGATAAACATACAACAACTGCAAAATAGGAGCCAGAAAAAAGGGTGAAATAGCAGCACCTATAGCCAGCCCATAAGCAGTATGGAGGGACAACAATAGTAGTAATAAACGTTGAATAAGAAAAAAATATATACTATAACATATTACCTAGAGTTGATAGGAGGCACAGATGGAACAAACCCAGGTCTGGCAGAGAGCGCACCCTGACGCACGTTTCGCTCCTCCGCTTTCTCAGGGGGCATATCGTGTATTGGGGGTAGGGTTTATATTGCCTGCTTGGTGCAGCATACACTGTTTCCCTATTCCTCTTTTGGATTTTTGGATTCATTTACCCAGAGTCAGGCGGCTGGGCTGCTTATCGCAGCGCTTGTCTGCACTGCTGCTTCTCATTTTATCATTGTCTATGGTCTGTTGTTATATTTATTATTCAATAAAATATTTGTGTTAGAATTGTACATGTGTGTCTTTTGTTTCAATTGGTTGTGCTACCCCTTACTATATAAGAAACTCCCCAGCAGCCATTTTCTGCAGTTGTTTTTGCACTTCTGAGAGAGCAGTGACATTGCTGTGCTCTGTGCTTTCATCTGGATCCTATTCCTTATCCAATTACATTAGATAGTTAGTTATCTCATATATATATATAATACAGGGGAGGTGACAGGGAGAAAAAGTTGAAACAGCGCGAGATTATGTGGATACACAAGTTAGGTACTCTTAGGCCCGCAGGTCTTAATGCTGAGTGCAGATGGGAATTATGTGGATAGGTAATGTGCTACTTGCTCACCAGGCGTGGGGGTGACACTATTAGTCCTGCTTGATGGGGATGATATACAATAATGCTATTTTATAGAATGTTGTAGGAATCTACTTACACCTTTTTCTCTCTATATTTATAGATAGAGATTTGAGGAAAATAGAAGAACCTTTGTCTTACAGTTGGACCGGACCGTATATGGACTACCCCAGTGTGCAAGCTTGATGGTGACCATAGATTGCTGTTCGGGAGGGGCTACCATGACAAGTCACAAACTGCACGTCAAGATTATCCGACCGGCAATTTTTCCAGAGGAACTGAGAGGCAATTTCTGGCCGGGAATCTGTAAGCCAGACGGCCTCTTCATCTATACTATAGTATTAGGCAGGGAGATGGGAAGGATTCCTCCCTCTATATCTGCATACTAGCTAAAGATGGCAGCAATGATGTTGACAAGGGGGAAGGCACCACTTCGGCTATATCTGCCGTTAATATGGTGATGACCCCTATTGTACTCATCGTTGCTTTTCCATCCTATGTCGGTCCCTTGATTGTGCTGAGTGACTATGTCTGGTCCCCTTCTGGGATAGCTGTCTATGTCGTCACCTAGGTTACTAACACGCCCCCCAGACGCCTGGTAATGCGATCCGGATGGG